>NC_143182.1:11219642-11521428 GCF_047325235.1 Durio zibethinus
CTACCGTTGGCCAGTCATCGAAGGATATAAAATCTGTAGTCACATTTGTCCCTTGATCAATGGGTAAGGAGTGGTTTGAACCAGTTTCGGTGACATTATACATATCTTCTTGTTCATGACGCTGTTTCTCAGACATCTCCGAAAAATGGCCGACCGAGAAAGATGGGCTTATTGTTCCAACAGATTCTGTCTGACTGATCATATCTTCCGAGGATGTGCATTTTGAACCAGCTTTAGGTTCTCCCTCTGTAGTTTCTGAAGGATCCTTGGCAGGTGGTGCTGGGAAAAGAAGCAAACGAGGCGAATTAGAAGATGGGGATTTCCCAGGTGATGGGAACGAAGCTTGGTCTTTCAAGAATTCTTGTAACGTGTCCATAAGCTCTTCTGATATATTTTGCACACTTGGATATTCCGAGGTCCTGCCGATCCCAAGGCTCTTACAATAATCATAAAAAGAAGAAAGCTCTTCGAATTGTTTTGTGGCTTGGACACAATATTGAAACACATTGACGCAGGATTGATATTGCAACTGAAAGAAACTATCCAAAAGAATACCGAGTCCATCAGATATGTCCCTGTAAAGATCAAAGCTTTCTAGGACGACAGAATAAAAAGAAACCAGAACTAGCCGGTTTGTCTTGGCTGCACCTGCTGGCTTTGTGGCGATGGCTCTATCAAGCAATCGTTGCCAGTAAGAAATCCTATCAAGCAACAATGGCGGCTTCATATGTTGAACAGGCTCTTGGTTAACTCGACCGCTTCTTAGATGGCCACTTTCCCTCTCTTTGAACGTAAATCTTCTCTGAAGCTTCCCTGTAAGAAAGCAATCTAAACGCTCTTCAAGATAAAAAGCAAAAAACCTGACAAAAGCCGTGTAATCATAAGGGCTGGAATTGGAGTCATCTCTGAAAGTGGAGAGGTTGAGAATCTTGGCTCCACGATTCGTTGCAAGAAGGACTTCTTTAGGGAAATATGGGTTACCATCTTGAAAAATTCGAAGAACAAGCATCAAAGATTTAAGGGCAACAACCCAATTCTTTGTTTTGCCAATTCTTTTGGCAATGGCATGGGCGCTGATTGCCGCGTAAAGCTTGTTGGATGAGATTATCCCAAGGATTTGTTTAACGTAACGCTCGTCAATGGGGTATTGGTCATGGGTGGTGGCCTTGAGGACAGCAACTTCAAGACTTGCGGAATTGGTGTTAACAACCTTGGCAATGCTGATGCTGGTTTGGTCTTTCACTGCCCCAATTGCCTTCTTTAACTTGTTTGGCATGGTTGATTCTCAAGCTTTGTTTTTTCTTTCTCCTACTATACCCAGAATGATTTTCTTTTTCTTGTTTTCTTGGAAAATTATGATCCTAAAAGAAGTAATGGGTGGTGAATGTGTGATTAATTTTGGGCGATGGAGACTAACGAAAAAGCCTTGAGACTCTCTCTACCTTGTAAACGTGACAAACACTCGTAACCTTCGTTGACTCATTCCTGAATTTTGTCGAAGCAGTAAACATTATAAAAAATTTTGAGAGAGGAGTATCTATAATTTGAAATATCCAAATCTAAATCTTTTATTTTGTAAAAAAAGTTTTTTTTTAATCTTTTATTTCAAATTTAAATTTCCATATCCAATTTAAAAGATTTTACTATTTACTTGGAACTAATTATCATTCGGGATAAAATTCTCTCCTCTACTAAAACAAAGTAGTAAAGATATTTACTAAGTACGACTTTCATTTTAGAGTAATTAACATACGATTGAAGTTAATTTATACAATTAAAATTTTAATAACCTTAAATTGAATAATGGATAATGCATATATCTCTAATACAAATACTATTCACCTTTTGTTTTGGTTACAAAAAATTTGACTATATAAATCATAATTCTAACTCATATTTTAAATAAATAATTGGTGTATAAGAACAGAAAAAAAATATTTATTAACTAATTTAATATGTTGTTTTATGAATAGTAAATTGTAAAGAATATATGATAGTTCTATAAAATAGAATTATTTTTAGTGTTTAATTTTATGAATTTTGCTTAATTTTTAGTAAAATAATTTAGTTTTTCTCTTTAATTTGTTTAATTTGTGCATGTGTAGAAAAAATTTTGAAAAAATGAAAAAAAATAAAATTTGAGACAATTTGGTTAGATTTTGAAGTTAAAATGCGTATGATATACAAGATTGCACGGGAGAAACAAAACAGAATTAAAATTCTGTTTTGACCTAAAAGACCGAAATGAACAAGAATTCTCCAAGAAGTTGTCTTTTATTCAAAAGCTCTACTTCAAATTGAAGAAGCATTCTGTTCTCTATCAAAACTATAACCTTGGGATTCTATATCTATAAATAGCTATATTTTGTTTAGGGAAATGACATATAATGATTGAGGTGATAAACTAACTTATTTTTAATGTTCTTTAGCTTTTTTGTTCTTCTAGTTTTTTAAGTTTTCCAATTTCTTTAAATTTTCTTTAAATAGTTTTGATTCTTGCACTTTTACTTTCTTGCAATTTAATTTCAAGTTTATTTTAATTCTTATTCATTCTCTTTTAATTTGTGTTCAAACAATTTAAGTTTCAATTGAATTTTGGTTTAATTTAAGTTGTTTTAGGATTACAATTTAATGTTTTTTTTAATAGTCTCGGTTTTAAATTTGTTGCATTATAGTTCTTTGATAGTTTCAGCTTTTAGTTCATTGTTTAGGTCTAACTTTGCTACATTAATTCTTGTTTTAGATACTACATATCTTAGAATTAATTTAGGGTTGTTTAATTTCGTTGTTTTGCACTGTAATTTATTCTTATTCACTATTTTAGCTATTGCATTAATTTTTCTACACTATTTAATTTTTTTACATATTATTTAGGTTTAATTTTCTATTTTAGCACTTTTAAAAACTTTTCTGCACTTAAATTATAGTTATTGCATTAGTTTACTTAACCAATTCTATATTAGTTTAAGTTAATCAATTTTGATTTAGTTTATTTATTTTGGTTTTACATATTAGTTTAGTAATTATTTTAATTTTTGATTTTCTGAATATAGTTAAAAGTGTTCAATTTTGGTACTTAATTTTCTCTATTATAGTTTTTGTAAGATCAAACTTTACTTATCACTTTATTACTTGATACGATTCTATAAACTTGCAAATTTTTAATCAAGTTTTTAGCATAGGGATTGAAGAAGAAGAATTAATATTGATACTAACGCACCGTTTTTATAATTCATAATTTATTTTATTTTACTATTTTCTTTTTATGTCAAGGTTCTATTCATATAAGGCTAGAAACCATAGCGATTATGCTACATCTTTTTTAGAAAGTTCTCAAGCTTAGTAGTCATCTAATTGCTTAGAGTCTAGATAAGTTACAAGTGGATCGAACTTACATGCCCTTAATGCCCTAGCTTCACAAGTAGCTATTCTAGAAAATAAGATTGATTCCATTAGTGATAACTATGATTTTAATCCTATCCATCCATTCTATAACTAATATGATGTTTATTGTAGAGATTACAATAGTTATAGGTGTTTTCATAATCGACAGTCATATTCTTTTTCAAACATCTACAATCAAAGTTGAAAGGGTTATTCTAATTACTCGTAAGACAATAGTTGGAGTAGCCCTTTAGTTCAACACTTATGTATAACATGCCTTATCCTATTAAGCCTTCATACCTTCCACTAGCACAGTTTTTTATTTTACCCATTATCACCCACTACTATCCTAATATCATTTCCTATCTCAAAAAATAAACTTTTTTTGGAAGAGGTGTTAAACCAGATCCTTCAAAATCAGGCCACATGCCTTCTTCAAAACCAAACTCTCCTTAAAAACTTTAAGGTGTAGATTAATCAGTTAGTAAATGCCTTTAGCAATATGTAAAAAATAAATAAAGTTTCTTCTGATTTTTATAAGATTTATCAATATTATATTAAACTCCTAGCTTTCATTCAAATTCATATATTGTATGAACACTTTTTCAAATAAATTTTATATGTATTTATTAATTTTAGAAGAAAAAAACTATACAAAAATATTATTATTAAATCTTCCATTGAAACCCGAGTTTTAAGTAATTATTGTAAAAAAAACAAATAGATCTATTTTTATTAATTAAGTTAAGTTATTATTTTGATAAAAATATTAAATTTAAAAATAGTAAAGTAACTAAATTCAATCGTAAGATTTATGAACCCTATATATATTTAATATTAACATTTTCACTTTTCCTTGGTATATGTTTGTGACTTTTAAAAGCAAAAATCTAAAAAAATATTTTATTATTGTTACCAAATCATTATCACTCAATGCTGATGTTTAACAAAGTAGTATAGTAAAATGAAAAAAAAAAAAAAGAATAAATATAGATATTTTAACTAAATATTTTGGTGTGATTTTCTTTGATCAAATAAATCTCGTCCCTTTGATTCCACTCAACTGATTCAAGAGCTCCAAAATAAAAGTATTAAAATCTAATTGTTAATTAACAAAAAAAAAAAGTTCTAATTTCTATAATAGTTTTAAAGACATTAGTTGAGTATTTATTTTACTCGAAAATTATTATTATTATTATTATTATTATTATTATTATTACCAAGTCATGTTGATGGCAAAAAATATTTAACTTTTTATTAATAATAATATATTGTAAAAAAATTTTCAAGAAATAAATAAAATTTTTTTGAAAGTAACGTGAAGTTTTAAATATTCATAATTTCAAATTATAAAGAAGGTTAATTTTCTTAGATCTCTTGGATTTATAATACGATAAATAATGAAATAATTATAAAAGATTTTATTTACTCACCACAAATAAAATAAATTAAATCTTTTTTGCTATTTCGTTCGTAAAAATGATTGAATTGTTGAAAGAGTTTTTAGAAAGACAAAAAAATCGAATAAATAAAAATTATAACTTTAAATTTAAGATTAAAGAGTTAAAATGTTAAATATATTGAAAATAGTTATCCATAAACTACATAAATTTATAAAATGGATGTAATTGCAAGTGTAATTCATACACATTTCATTTGTTAAATACTAAAAATTTAAAGAAAAATGCCTTCATTTTGAAATGCATTTGTTTTGCAAAACTAATTAATTTTATAAGTATATTGTACATTATATATTATAAAATGATTATTTTCGTTATATTATAATTAGTTTATCTTTGTAACTTTTTATTTCTATCATTGTAATTAATTTAAGAAGTTTAAAAAGAAAAGAAAAAATGAGTTACCCGAAAAATTAATAATGGTTTTTTTATTGAGGAAAAAACCTATATTAATCTTGAGTTTTTGAAAAGTCTTATGTTATTACCTTAACATAAAAAATCAAACTATAATATCATAGAGAAATCATCAAAAGTCAAAAGAAATCTTCTAAATAAAACATAAATTTGTTAACAATATAAATGAATATGACAAAATAAAATATTTATATTCTATATTTTAACTATCACATGATGAGGAGCATAGAAATAAAGAAATGAGAAAAGAAAATTAATAAATAGATTAAGAAAAAAAGAAAAAGCATGGGATAACAAAATGAATAAAAATTTTATTGAAATATTGAAACTTGAGTATCATTTTTCATTGTCAATGAGCTTATACATTACTAAATTTTAAAAATTCCTATAAAAAAAAAAATCAAACACAGTGAATAAAATGAAAAAAGAATCAAATTTTATGTTAACTTGATTCTTTAAAAATAAGATGCAAATAAAATATTAAAACATACTTTCAAAATTAAATGAAAAGTATACTATAGTTAATAAACTAAACTTTTCAACTCTTATTTTAACAATTAATATATTGCTTAAAAGAAAAAAAATTCAAAAGTCATAAGCAAAAATAGGTTTTAAACATCTTGTAAATATCCAACAGATATATTTGAACATCAAATACACATTCATGGATCATATAAAAAATTATAAAGATGCAAACATAAAAAAAATTGCTAACAAATCTCATAATTAGTAACTTGCTACATAACTAAAAAATAAAATATGTAAGAGATTTAAAGCATTTATATAATCCCAAAAAAGTCAAAAGTTATAAATAAACAATGTTATATTTTAATTTGTTAATAACAAAGCCGAAACTAAAAAAACAAAAAATCATAGTAAAAAAAGAGAAAATTATAAAAATGCAAACATTAAAAAATTATATCAGTCAGCTAATAAACAAACTTGAAAAATGAAAAAAAAATCATAAATCATTATTAAAAATAAAAAATTATAAAAATGAAAATATAATAATAAACAAAGCTCATGATTAGTAATTAATTAATAGCCAATTTTAAATAAAAAAAATGATCATGATAAAAAATATAAAATATAAAAAATAAAACACTAAAAAAATACATTAATGGACTAATAAGCAAACTTAAAATATATATAAAAAAAATCTTAGATTATCATTAAAAATTATCAAAATTATCAAAATGAAACCACAATAAAAAAATAGATCTCATTATTAATAATATGATAAACAAAAATTGGGAGAAAAAAGTGTAATAAAGACATGAAAGGCATTTATATTAAAGGTGTTCGTAGGTCGGGCAAGGTTAGATTCGAATCGGGCTCATATTTGATATTAATAGTTTGTATATTTATTTAAGCCTAATCCAACACTAAATTTTAAGTCTCAAAATTTTTTCAAATTCAACCCCAATTTAAAAAAAATTTTAAACTCACTTATTAAATTTAATTTATATAATAAAAAATTAAAAATATATGAGTAAATTAAGTTTAATGAGATTATATTCAATTAACATATATATTAAAAATAAAAATTATATATATATGAATTGATTTATGTATAATTCACATATATATAAAAATAAAAAAACTTATATATGTAAATTTAGATCGGCTTAGATCGAACTCAAATTTTAAATATTTTGTTCAAAACCCAACTTTAAGTTTAAACAAGCATAAAAATTATACACAAACTCATTTATAGGATTTTAATTTTTTATCCAAATTCTCTTAAAATTTGAGTGAGTCTTCGGACTTAGGTGGATAGTCCAACCTTTGAATAAGTCTAATTTATATAATATTTCACCCTTAAAAAAGATGAAAAGTCATAACTCATAAGAAAATTAAAAATAAAAAATATAAATGTTACAAAACTAACAATACGATAAATTTTAACAAATAATTATTTTGAAAAATAAATATAAAAAATTAAAAGTTAATAATTCAAATAAATGTTATACAATAAATAATTTATTATGTTTTATGTAATAAAACTAAGATATATAAGTGTAGAATTATGTAAAAAAGCCTTAATATTTATTGTAAAATAATTGAATCATATATATATTGATAATGATTTGTTTGTTTATTGATTTCCTCTACATTTATAATCTGTGATATATATGAAATTAGTAATAGCAACTCTTGTAATTTAATCAATCTAAACAAATTCATAAAATCTCCTGCGTCCGATCTGCGGCGAATTTCTTCCCTTCAATTTCAACGTGCCAAGCACTAAACCAAAAAGGTGGCCTTCGGTTTTCTAGCTATCGGGCTTGATTGGGCCTCGAAAATGTAAACTTGAATGTTCGTGAGTCGTGACCCACCCGATATCCCGGGTTTGCTTGACAAATAATTTGGCTTCATCTTGGATCAAAGCTGCTACCACATTCATTTGTTGCAATGTTTTTCTGCCCCTTTCTGTTTTGGCAGCAATTTATCATTGTAAATCTATATACAATTATCACTTGACATTGTTTGGTACTCCTTATTTAAGCCTTAGGAAAGTTTGAAATTGGTTGATTGAATTTATAATGGAATATTAATTTCGGTGATCATATTTATTTCCGAATAACTTATGATAATGCAACCATCCAACGTCACTAACATGCAATTATTTTATTATATTTCCTCCTAGGATTGAGCAATGATCTCGGGTCACTTACGAATTGGTCCTTTATTTAAAAAAAAAAAAAAGGCGTTCTGATTTACATGGCTGATAAACAGATTAGCTCCAAATACCCGAAACAAGCAAAATCCGATTGCCTTTGGGCTTTGGCCTTTGCTTCTTTTTATTGAATGCTGGTAACATGAATTTCAGTCTCTCTTTGTACATATGAAGCTGTAAATTCACATGCATCTTCTTTACCCTCTCAAAGATATATAAATCACCGCTAGAAATAGCAGTCTTTCCTTTTCAAACCTCACAAGGAAACCGCCTAAAACCCTACTTTTTTTTTTCTCTTTCCCTCATCTCTGTTCCTCAAGAATCCTCCAAGAAAATTAACCCAATCCCAAACAACAACAACAAGAAGATTTCTCAAAGCCTTTCATTCAAAAAAAAAACCTTCATGGCCTGTGAAGAAGAAGATCATCCCAAGCTTCAATTCCCATTAGATGCAGACGCTTACAAGATCGTTGACGAAATCGGGATTGGTGTTTGTGCCATAGTTTACAAAGCCGAATGTGTTCCCATGAATTCAACTGTTGTTGCCATCAAAGCCATTGATCTTGATCAGTGGAAGGCTGATTTGGACAACATTCGACGTGAAACCAAGATCATGTCTCTTCTTTCACACCCCAACATCCTTAATGCTCATTGCTCTTTCACCGTTGGTCGACGTCTCTGGGTGGTGATGCCGTTCATGTTTGGAGGTTCTTTACAATCCATAATCTCATCTTCTTTCCCCGATGGATTATCAGAGCAATGCATTGCCATTGTTCTCAAAGAAACCCTCAATGCATTGTCGTATCTTCACAACCAAGGGCATTTGCATAGAGATATAAAGCCTGGTAATATTTTGATGGACTCGAATGGATGTGTTAAACTTGCGGATTTTGGGGTTTCAGCTTCAGTTTATGAGTCGAGTTCAAGTTATGGATCTGGTTCATCGACATCTTCATCATCGTCGATGCCCACTGACGTGAAGGGAACCCCATATTGGATGGCGCCGGAGATGATACACTCGCATGCAGGGTATAGTTTCAAGGCTGATATATGGTCTTTTGGTATAACCGCGCTCGAATTAACCCATGGAAGGCCACCTTTATCACAAATACCTCCTTCAAAGTCTTTGATCATGAAGATTACCAAGCGGTTTGGATTTTCTGATTATGAAAATAATAGCAAGAAAGGTAAGAGCAAGATGTTTTCAAAGGCCTTTAAAGATATGGTTGCTTGTTGTCTTGATCAAGATCCTGGGAAACGACCATCGGCAGAAAAGCTTTTGAAGCATTCTTTTTTTAAGAGTTGCAACGGTTTGGATTTTCTTGTTAAACATGTGTTGCATGGATTGCCTAGTGTTGAAGAGAGGTTCAGGGTAAGCAAGATTCTTAGGGTGGGTGTTGATGTTGAAGTAGATGATGAAGATCTTGAAGTGGAATCAGGGTCTCCGCTTGTTAAACAGGGAAGGATTAGTGGGTGGACCTTCAATGAAGATGGGTTCGAGCTTGACCCTGTATTCCACAGCGAGTCCAAAGACGATCCAACTGTGAAAATGGTTCGTTTTGGTGACAAAACGATAATTACAGAAAGAGCAGGTGATTCCGAGGGATCAAATTTGAATTTACCAGAGGCTGAGTCAAGTTTGATTAGTTCACCGGGGGAAGTTGGGGAGGGGGGAAATGATGGTTCTCATGGTGAACAAGAGTTTGGCATTGAGGGAATTGCAGGGGATGAGTCTAGAGTTGAAAGTACTGCTAATCCACAAACAATAGTGGGTGGCCTGATGATATTGAAAAAGAGTTTGGATGATCAAATGCAGAAGGTGACAGAAATGATTAATCTGTTTGGAGGGGAAGTGGTCAACAGAGAAGATCAATTGGTGCAGTTGATTGAGAGGCTGAGGTTGGAGTTAGAGAATGAAAAGAAAAAGAACTTTGAATTGGAGATACAATTAGAGTTTCTCAAAATGCAGATTTCTGGTGCATCCAAAACTGATGAAAATCATTGAAGTTTACCCAACCATTACATTTGCAAGTTAGTTGAAGATTTGAGACATTGCGGTGAAATTTCAGTCTACTTTTTTTTTCTTCTTGCCTATTGGAACCTGTTCTTTATGTTCTTAAGGTCCAGATAGTGTATTACATATCAGATGTGCAAATTTGTGCTTTTAACATAGTTAGGAATTAGGGACATGCCAAACAGGCCTAATCTGATTGCATCTAATGGAATAAATTGAAAGATTATGGATAATTTTGACATTCTTTGTGCATAATTTTACTTTGTTTCATTTTCATACCTTAAGAACGAAGTATATAAATTGCCAGTAAAAACTGGGCATGGGTTTTAGAAACTTTTGGGCTGAGAATCCTACTACTCTTTTGGGTTCACTTGCAAACAACCCAAAACATACGTGATGGTGATTGGTTACTGTATAGACTTCTCAATTGGGCTTAGACCAGGAAAGACTAAAATCCAATAACTGTAACACCCTTTAGACGATCCAAATCAGAAAATTTTTTTTTTGTCGAACCAGAAAATAAAACTATACAGAGATGAAATATTGAATTTTTAATTTTAATAACGAGAATTTAAATCTTAACAGCCTTAAATAAAACAATAATAATAAAAATGAAAGTGGGAATTGCAATAATACAGCATGTGAGTAAACAGTAAGAAGAGCCAATTTCAAACCAGGAGGCAAGGGAATCTGATCTGTGTTTGAGCTTTGATTTTTCCGAAGAAATTGACATTTTGGGTGGTGCACAATCCTTGACAGCCTCACTCACCCTTCAGTTGTTTAACCTTTCATAATGCCCCTACCATTGTTTTCTTCCTCCTTTAATTTATTCTCTCTCCAATCTGTCAACAATAACATTATTACTGCCAACATTTGGTCTGCATAGAACTTGATGAAAGACTTCTAACAGGCTATGGATATAATTGCAGATAATAGGTTCATAAATAAGTTAATTAAGTTAATAGTCGAGTAAGAGTTGCTTGACATTAGCTCCAAAAACATTTGAGCTTGAACTTGGGTTATTTGAGTACTGATATTATATCAAGTTCGAATATTTTAATTCTTAATTGAACAACTTGCAAGTGTTTTCTAATATTATTCTCATTTTATAAGAGACATTATTGAATTTCATACAAATACTTGTTAATATACTTTCCATATAACAAGTTCTACAAATTTCATTTTAAACAATAATTTTTAGTTAATTATTTTTAATTAGCAACTTTATGAATTTTATCTAAAATCTTACCCCCTCCCCCCCTTTTTTGTGTTAAAAAAAATGATTGAGACCTTTTCAATTAAATAGCAAGCCATGGTCCTCCTCCAAGTTGATGAAATGGCCTTATTTCTTTATGTAAATAGCAACAATAAAGTACATTTCAAACGAGTACATGGGACCTCAAGCACATGGGATGAAGTGAACCTCTCATTTTCAGAGCTTAAAAAATATTAGCTGTTTTTTCCGGTGCAGTGCCGCCTCAAAGAACATTGTCGTCTGCTTATGAAAAAAATAAAAATAAAAAATAAAAACATTCCTTGTGATCTATATTAATGCTTTTCCCACCACCATGTCTTTCCAGGATGACATTATTATTATGCCTCATATTTGCATTTCTATTTTCATACAGGAAAAGCCATTTGCAAACTCTCCCCATTTTTCCTGATTGTACAAATTTGCTATTGAAACAAAAAGCATAGCTCATTCTGGATCCAAGGTAACTTTCACACAGCATATGATACTTTTGATCACCACTCCATTCCCAGTTTCCAATTTTCCAAGCAGGGCCCTACAAGTTAACCTTTTTCATTATTACCATATCGTCCTGTGGAAGAGCCATCTAATTGATTAGATTTAAGTGATATTTTTGTTTGTCATCCAATTGACTATAGACCAGAAAAGACTTTTTTCACTGTGTACATATCCTTTCTTTTATATCCTTTTCTATACCCCAGGGCTATACTTCCCACCTATAACAACGGGGGTCTAGGGTCCAAGCAGATAGCAAAAAGACCATTTAGAGGTGTATAATAGGAAGCAATTTGGGCTGAAAGAATCCCATGACTTGGTTGGTTGTCCAAGACAGGGAATGAGTTAGTCGTATAGTTAGGTTACTAGGAAGCAAATTTCTAAAACAAACTGTGTAACCAAAAATGACCCTAGCCATGTCAACGAGAATCGGTAAAGGAGTGAGTTATTGGTGCATAAGCATCCGGATTCTAGTCCGTCACAGCCGGTCGCCAGAAATTGTAAGTCCCAAAAATCTGTAAATAAAATTTTAATGAATTGGTAAATTTCAATTACGTAAATTTTAATTGAGTTGCCGATCTGTCTTAATTTTAAAAATAAATAATCATCTTTGCTCTAAACTTTTCTCGAAAAAAAAAAAAAGAAATCTAACCTTTTTTTTTTTTTTTTTCTGTTGGGGCAAAACTGAAGCTGCAGAATACCAACAAATATGAAGTCATTCCATTCGCTACAAACATATTAGGATCCAATATTTATACACAAAAGGTAGTCCAAGTCCGAATATTTGCCTAACAAAGCCATCTAAACCACAATTACACAACAGTCAAATAACCAAAACCACTACAACTAAAAATTAGCATTAATATCCTTTAGCTACTGCCTTATTCTCCCCACCAAACCCTTTTGTCATTTTCTGGTTTGGTCTTCAATATCCTGTGGGAAACTCGCACTTACCATACTCTGCAAAACAAAACATGACAGTTACTTTTAGTAACTAATACTAATATTTCAACCACTGGCCCCAAACTTCCCTAGAAGGACAACAATAATTGGGGTGGACAAAATGCAGCTACCCCATTACTACCGCCCTTTATTTAAACTGGTTTATCTCGGGAAGAGGGGTCCACATCAGTGACCCAATAGATAAACACCACGTATGCCCTTGAAAGATTCCAAAATCTTTTTCACCACTATTCACGTGGGTTTTTTTGACCAGCAGTGCACCATTGTTTTCTCACTTGAGTTTGAGTGGCCGACTTACTCTAGAGGTACACGTTAGTTACTCCACTTTACATGTCACTAACATGCACCCCAACAAAACAATTTATTGGCGTAATTTAGCAAAACTTGAAAAAATTAAATAAATTTAATATGCGCTGAATAAAAATTAAAGAGCAAAGGTCTATGATAGAAGACGCACTGGGTGGTTGCGTGACTACGTAGGCCGCCCCGCCGAAGTAACAAGTTCCCATCTGCCGCCCTTTCTTTTGATAGTAACTGTTGAAAGCGAACGATGCGTGGGCTTCGATGGTGTTAGGATCGTAACACCTGGAACCTGGCTGAATCGGATGGCAATCAGCACCTCCTTCACCGCAAGCGTAATCAAGAGCCGCCTGCAGCTTCGCCTTCCCCACTTCACCATTCGCAATGCACCACGTGTTCCCCGTCGTACTCTTTGACACGCTTCCTCCACCATTTACGGGGGTCGCTCCGTGTTGCTGATTCCCTGCTACTGGAGACGGGTTATCCCGGTAATTCTTCAACCCTTCTTCAGTGAAAGGTATATCGTAAACTTTTTCCTCGTTCGGGTAAAACAGCCCGTAGTTTCTTTCCGATGTAGGCCCGAACTTCTTGTTCTCATTAAAAAGGGCAAATAGATAAACGGTGAGATCAGCCTTGGGTCTCAAAGGGGTCCCACCACCGGTCAAGATCCGACGGACCAGATTCCCATTATAAGCGGCGGCGTTTTGGATACTAGCACCATTCTCATTCTCATCTCCCTTTGATGGCCAACCCGTTTCAGTCACAACCAATTTAATATCATCATATTTCAACGCGGACATTGCCGCGAAAACGGCATCGATTTGAGCATCGAAAAGACTGAAATACCTCAACCCATTACGCGGATCCACCACACCCGGGTTCTCTCTAAACAAAGCGTAGTCTAACGAGATGACGTCAGTGTTAGACTCGTAAGCGAAAAAGGGGTAAGCATTGACCATCAGGAAGGACCCGGTTTGGCGAAGGAAATCCAGCATAGGTTTAAAAACAGGTTCAATGAGTTCGGGTCGGAAAGATCCGGCTGAAGACGGGTAAGAGTTTTGGAGAGCGGAAAGTGCAATGGGGGAAGAGACTTTGATATCTGAGTGAAGGTTAAACTTAACCAAAGCTTCCTGGATATTCTTCATGGCGGGTAAGAGGAACTTGGTCGTGTTGTGCGGGTCCACGAAGACTTCGTTACCAACGGCAATGGCTTCGATTTCAGTGTGAGGATAGTAAGCGGCGACGTTTCCCTCGACCCATGAGTTTGCAAAGGAAGTGCTTTTGGCCGCAGCGAAGAGTTGTTCGTTTGGGAGGTCGACGGTCACTTTGATTCCGGATCCGGATAACGCATGGAGAACAGCCGGGTCGGTATCGTATACTTTGACACGAGTTAGACCTTGGGATTTTAGTAGTTCCACCACTTTGTTTGCTGGCGGAAGGTTGTTGGCGATTCTTCCATAGTTTACTCCAATAGAACCAGAATCTGGAAAATGGGAAGAACATATTTTTTAACTTTAGAAACAGCATTCAAAGAGAAACACAATAAAAACTCAAAATGTAGGTTACCTGCAAGAGTGAACACAGAAATGAGCAAAAGAGAGAAAGAAACGAAACAGTGCTGCATCGCTCTGCTCTAGTTTTTTGGAAACAGAGCAAAAAAATTAAGTATAGTGAGAGCTTAGAGGTATGACTTTGACAGGTGTTTAAAGAAATGAGAGAGATTGGGAAGAGAGGGACGATTAGTTGCGTGAGTGGTAAGTGTTTTTAGGAGATCGAGATGATGGGGTGGGACCCCGGTGTCAGGGGAAATGACAAGAACCAAAGGGCAGACAGTAAGAGAGAGCCGCTGGCACACCAGGCAAGGGAAGCTGGGAAGGCGAGGCAGAGTCTGCACGGAGCACGATCCCCCCACTTGGGCAATCAGCCTATAAGTGCAAAAAAATGGCTAAAAAATTTAACATTAGCCACTACAACCCCACGTGGCCCACTTAGTCGACCGTTTTCGGTGATGTATTTTTTGCTCCCAACGCTACATTCCTATGCCACTCACTTCATCACCATCAATGCTTCATCATTTCTCCATTTCATCCACGTTTACCGCTCTTAGCTGGAAGTCGGAAAAAGATGGGATTTGAGACTGGGGTTCATTGATGATTGAAGTTAGGGAGACGTAGGGTATAAAGTGTAAAAGAAATTAATAATTGCATGTGTATTAGGTGATTGGGGTGTGTTGGGTACTTAATTTCCGAACGTTGGGCCGAGACAAGGACATGATGGTGTTTGATTGGATGGGATAAAAAGAAAAATAAAAAGGTCAAAAAGTATTCCAATAAAAATTAAAGTTTTTCTAATTTAATTAAACTCGTAAAATATTTTTTATTAATTAATTTATTATTAGATAAAAATTAATTAATTATTAATATTATTTTTAATTTAATTGGGATAAAATATTTAATTATGCAAAAATAGAGATTTAAATTTTTAAATAATTCAAAATAAATTTTAATTAATAAAAAATAAATAATTTAAATAATTATTAAACTTTTACTGGAAGACATATTTTACTCTTTTACTAAAGAAAAACTGCCCGCTAACTCTGCCTTTTGTGTAATGAAGGGAAACCACAGTCCACATCTAAATTTGTGACAAAAAGGGTGTTAACGTTCAGAATTAGATACTTCTTTCCATGGATTTTGATGAACAAAATACTTGTGCAATTGGGGTAAAAAGAAAGTCTCTAGAACTGTGCAGCAGCCCATATACTTTTACTGTGTTCTTTTTTATCGCTTGAGAAGAACTACGGAAAATTGGCAGCATTGAACGGCTTGGATGAGATGGAAACTTGTTGCCTGCAATTTTGTTAGTACGTGACATCCCACTCAAATTCATACAATTCAAAGGATCAAGTGAATTACTATTCCTAACGATTTAAGCTTAAACTTTAGACAAATTATATGATTTAAGCTAGTGCTTTGCTTTGGCCCTGGGAGCGCTGCGTGCAATAAGTATCGTTGTGATCAGATTTATCATTTACGTATGGTTCACAGTTTCTTCATTTTCTAGAAATTATTTTTTTCTTTTGGAGGAATATGGATTAAATAAAAATATATAATGAAACAAGACGAGCTTAGTCTCTTTCAACCTTGAGTGATCACACATGGGGAATGGTACAAAATACTCGAAGAAACGACCAATTGGTTGATCATTGATGTCATTTGTTGCATTAAAATCGAAGAAGCCTAGCTTTCTAAGGAGTACAAACAACATATAATCTCTGCTTTGGTTCCATTACCCCAGAATCTAAAACCATTAGAAAAACTGTGGTAAAAGTTTCCATTTACAATTTTTACTAAAAATTTTGATAACATAGCCCCCCCATTAAACCATCTTTCTAGAGAGGTACTTGGTTGACAATTCTAGCTAACCCTAATTTCTAGCACAGATTCCTCCTCTCGAGATTGACAACTATGAGAATCTATCATTAAGGTTTTGCAACATTTACCTACACAAGAATCACGTCAGATTGCTTCAGACCATAGGCTGGAAGTCAACCTTTTTATTACTGTTTATTATCGGAGCTGATATTTAAATATTAGATATATGCATACTTTATGAAAAATACTACTTTGGCCCAATATTTTTGTTTCACCAACTGTGTTAATAATTTATGGATTTGGTAGTAATATTTTATTTATGAATTAATTTATATTTTTTTGTATTTAAGTTATATTGAATTCAAATTTAAGATTTTTAACTCCAAAGCTGTCTCGAACGCTACTAAGCTAATAACTTAATGGTATTTATGAATTAATTAATAACTTAATGATATTTATGAATTAATTGATTTATGTTACGTCATAATGTTAGACAAGTCATATTTATCATCTATATTATTAGTAAAGTGATCGACTTTGATTTCAGTAAATCAAGTGGTATCAACTCGGTTATTGAATTAACACAAAATTCAATTACATTGAATAGATATATTTTAAAATATTTTTAATTATTTTATTTTGAAAATATTTTAACAGTTAATTGAAACTATCCTTTTTTATATATATAATTAAGTTATAAATTTTTAATTTTAACCATTAAAATTAAGAATTCAATATTTTCTTGATAGATCACAAAATTTATTGGCAAACTATTCTTTATTTTTATAATTGAAATAACTTCATTTTATCAACAAATGATTGGTTTAATCGATTAGATTTATCTTTTTCGAAAAAAATATTTTGGGTTCGAATACTGCTGGTGATCATTTGTTAAAGTTATATTAAATGCATGATTTGTAATAATTTATCTTAAACTGTCAAATACGACACATTTTGTATTAATCTAAATAACTAAACAACCAATCTACTTTTAAATTTTTTCTTATAAAAAAAAATAATAACTTCATTTTTTTTCACTTACTTCCCGTCTTTCACCCACTAGGTGTGTCAAATTTTAGTATGGTATATTCAATCTTAACTCTCCTATTTTTGAACACTATAAATAGTGTTAAGTATATTTGTGATTCTTTAAGTTGTGAGATAAGTTTTGTTTTAAAATTTTTGAGTTACAAATTTTTTATGATTCTCATTCTAATTGTGCCAAACAATCTATTCATTCTTGTTGTACACGAAAGAATGCATTAATACAATATTCAATAAAACAAAATACAAGAAAAAAAAATTTAATGCAACAAAGCACGTCATATGAATTCACCGAAGTTTCCCAGAAAGCGGGAATTAGTACCAAAGCTAACGTTGATGGTCTGCCAAATATAGGGAACAAAAAAAAAGGCCAACAGAATTTTTTATCAAGGTTAGGTACTTTCTTACGTTTTTTTTTTTTCCGAAAAATAATTTTTAAAAAAATATAAATATTTTTTAAATTAAAATAAATTTTTTATTGTTCGAATAATTGAACAAAAATATTTTTGTTATTTGATTGTTTTTTAAAAATTTTAATTTTTTTAAAATATTAATATAACTATTAAAATATTAAAAATTACTTATTATTAAAGTATATTAAATTATTAATATTTAAAATATTTTAATAATATTATTTAATATTAAAATATTATATTAATATAAAATACTTAAAATAAAACTATTTATTATTCTTTATATTATTTATTAGTAATATTTATTAATATATTATATTAATAGTATATTATTTATTAATAATATATTATTTATTATTATATTATAATATTATTTATTAATATATTATAAATTAATAGATTATTATTTATAAGTAAAATTATGATAAAAAATATTAATAAATAATTTTACTCGTAGATAACTTTTTTTTCAAGAAAACATTTTTCCTTTCAAATCCATAAGATAATTTTTTAAAAAATAATCTTATATTTTGTTGATCAATAAATTATTTTTTGTTGATCAATCAATTTTTTATCAAATACATACCTAAAAATATAAAAATTATATTTCTTGAAATAATCGAAATCTAAAGATATATTCATAAGCAAATTCATACGTATAATGAATTATTACATTATTAAATAAATAATTAATAAACCATAATTTTAATTAATTAATCAAATTCAAATACAATAAATTTTAAACTTAAAATTTTAAAGTTTCACAACTTATTTTTATCACTAAGTCAAAATTAGAGATAACAGCGGGTCAAGTCAAGGCGGGTTTTTGCTTACTTTAAATTTGATCTGATTTTATTTTTATAAAACTCGAACTTTATTTGAAATTTTTTTTATTTTTTTTATATTCGACTTTGATCCGATCCGATATTATATAAATTATACCGACATTTAAGTTAATAAAATATTATTTTTTAAATATAAATATATAAATATATATAAATAAATAATTAAAAAATATTTTTTATATAATATCATGTTAGGTTGAGTAGGGTTTGTCTAAAACTCAAACCCAATTTGACTTTGATTTTTTTTTAACATTATCTGATTCAATTTGACTCAAAATTTAATTTTAAAAAAAATTAATTTTATGAAATCGAATCGAATCAAATTAAAATCTATTGAAAACAGATTAAACTATCAACCCTAATCAAAGTCAGGTATTTTATAAACATGAATATCTTCGATAATAGAACTTTTCTTGGGCTTAGTTGCTCCTTTTTCCTTCTCTTAAATAGTTTTCCCTACGCAATATTTTTCTTTCTTGATATTTTCAAGCAAGTTCTTGATTTATTTTGTTGTGGGTATTCTCTGTTTCAATGAATTTCATTTGTAGAAATAGTAGTAGATATAGTATGACTAATATCTCAAAAAATAACAAATATATTTTTAAATATTTGAATAAGTTAATATAAGATTTTATTGATGCTTAGAATTTATGGGTTGTCATGAATTTGTGAGCGTAATATTTTTTTCAATGAAATAAATACAAAAGTTAAAAAATCATGGTAGATTAAGAAATAAAAAAAAAAAAAAAACCTAATCGTAAGACTCAGGTGATATTATTAATGTTACCCATTATATAGTTTATATATAAAAAATGAGGTTCGTCGTATAGATAAAAGTAGCATTTTACTCCTATATGAATTAGAACTCCCAAAATTTCCTTAGAAAAAAAATTATTGCATCTAAATTATTAATTTTTCTAGTCAAAGAATTGAATTCGAATCTACGCCTCAATTTATATATATATATAAACACATCTCCTAATGAGCTAATGCAAAAAGCCGAAGATGAGTTGTTTACTGACACGCCAAGCGCAACCTGTAATTGAAATGGGTTTGGAGAAAAAGATAGTGGTAAGAGGATAATCACATCTCCATATATCGGAAAAATCAAAATTTGAATTTCCCAAAAAAAGAAAATGGGGTAGTGTTTCGTGACCATAAGGGAAAAAGAAACAATTAGTATTTAAACAGAATTTGCCCTTTTGACCAGATAAAATATGCCCATGTTTTTCTATAAAGATAAAAATGGCGATGGTTAAGCGCTTCTCAATTTTAAAATTTCCACGTGTCAATCGATTATTAGTTAAAACATTAAAAGGCAAAAGTATAAAGGAAATGATCCGGTAATAGTTTTCCACGTCATCAAGCTCGCGAAAGTGGAACATACCAGAACTAAGAAAGAGAGAAAAAAAAAAAAAAAGACTTATGGCATATGCCCTTGCTTTAATAAAAAGAACACAAATCAGATGAGGAAAAAGAAATCCCTAATTCTATAAAAGATCGAATTAGAGAAGCACCGGAAGCAGAAATTGCTAAGACCAAAAAAAATGTCGGGACAGCAAGAGGAAGATAAGAAGCCCGGCGACCAATCGGCCGCCCATATCAACCTCAAAGTCAAAGGCCAGGTCTCTCTCCAATTTTCTCTTTATTTTCTTTTTCTGTTTTAAGAACTTTTTTAGGGTTTAATTTTCTTTTTCAAATTTGATTTTCCTTCAATGTAATCACCTTCTCCGTTTGAATCCGTAGATTCTCATTTTTTTTTATTATATTAATGTTGGAAGATAAATTTTCTACTTTGAAAATTTCCATTTTTTGCCTTTTCATTTGTTTGTTGGGTTTTAACCTTTTTTCGTCACATATAGAAAATTGTGCTAAAATGGGTAGGTATTCATTTCATGATTCTAAAAGTTTAAATTGTTTTTTTTTTTTTAATTTCTGTGTATGGCTATGCGCTTTGAAATTAAATAAGATGCTGAGTGAGATTGGGTAGTTGCAAAGATTGTTCTTGTTAATTTTTGGCTGATTTGTTCTTGTTATCACTGAGTTTAATATTTGAGATTAGAATAATTCGGTAATATTTTTGTTTGTGGTTTTAGCATGTTTTAGATTAGTTTAGTTTGCCTTTGTTAACTTGAATTTAAAAGAATGAATGAATTTTAAAAATAGTATAAATTGTATGATAAAAGACATGTAAATATGAATTTTATGATTATTTTCAAATTTATGGATTTGTTGAATCATATATAGTTGTGATTTGAAATATCTATTGGTATTTGTGAATTTCAATTTCATCTTCGTATACCATTTGAAATATACAGCTATATATAATGAATCTTAACTAATTTTTACACAGTGTGTTCATTTCATTCTTACAATTTATATAGCAGACTAAATCCAAATCTACTCTCTCAAATTCATGTTCCCAAACATAGTATAATGTATTTAGGATATGGTATGTGGTTTGTTATTACTTTTGTCTTTCACATTGATTCTTTGCTTTCATAATAACTTCATTCTCTCCCTTCCCTTGCTGAAAGGAAACACCATTTTTACTCTGATTTTACCAGCATCCGAGTAGTTTTCTTTCTTGAAGTCGTCATAAGTTTTCTGACATTTTCCAGCCATCCCTGCCATTTGTTGGCATATGTTAGAATGATATCCTTGTGTTGCATCAATCTCAGTTTTATTTCTAGACTTTGAGCCATCCCTGCCATTTGTTGGGATATGTTAGAACGATATCCTTTTGTATTGCATCAATCACAGTCTTATTTCTAGGCTTCTTGTGCTTGTTGTTATTTCTTCCAATCCAGTTTGGAACCACATAAAAGTGAGAATTTTGGATTTGATATATGAATAATGGGAAGTTATTGTTGATCAAAGTATGGGCTTAGAAATTTTGTAGGTTCAAATAATTTCCCTGCTTTTGGGCTGATAAAGAACTGCAAATTGGGTCTGAATTCTTGGTGTGGCCTTGAACACACCTTCATTTGACTTATCTATCGGTAGAAACTGTGTTAATTTACTATTGAATGATATGTATTTTTTGCTTTAAGAAGTTTATTCATTTTTATTAAGATAAACTTAAGTGTTCAGAGTGAAGGTGTTGATATTGTCATAGTGAATTTGAGATTTATGACATGACTTCTTGGATTAATGCTTCCTCTTTTATTTGAGACTAATTTGCAATTTGGCATTATGACCATAGGATGGGAATGAAGTTTTCTTCAGGATCAAAAGAACCACACAACTGAAGAAGCTTATGAATGCATATTGTGATCGTCAGTCTGTGGATTTCAACTCAATTGCTTTCTTGTTTGATGGTCGTCGCCTGCGAGGCGAGCAAACTCCTGATGAGGTATGATTCTATTTCTCTCTCTTACACACACAATCACTCATACTAATATGTATGTGCAGATTGGAATTTATTCAATGCATAATGAAATTTCATTTTTCTTTTGTTTCAGCTGGAAATGGAGGATGGTGATGAGATTGATGCCATGCTGCACCAAACTGGTGGCACAAATGCTTTTACCATGTTCTCATTTGTGTGAAAGCAAGTTTTATTTACCCTTTTTTAGGATTTAAAGGGAGAGTTATTGTCTGATTATGTGTAGATGTTATATAAAGACTTATTGCCCTGGAGTGTTATTGACTTGTCTTGTTCTGAAATGTCTAGCTCTTGAAGAAAGAGCTTTAATGATTCCTGTTTGCCAAATGAGATGGGACGCGAAACTTCTTTATCAATATGTATGTTTTGATACCTGTTTAGCAATTACTAGCTAACTGTAAGTAATGATTTCTTGGTTGACTACAAATTTAGAATTGTGAAAATTTTTTCTTATTTTTTTAGTATGGCTACATTTAGGAATGGGGGAAAGTGGAAGTTTTGGTGAGAGTTTCTGTCAGAGAGGTAAAAGGTGAAGAGCGGGAAAAGAACAAGGAGAAAAGAAAAAGAGGCTGCCGGGAGCAGAAGGCCACCGGCGACTAAAGCGATGGCATATGAGAGAGTGGTGAGAGGGAAGGAGGAGGCTGCTGGATTTTGTTGAAGTGCTAGTTCGGGAAACAACACCCTCTCGGTGGGAAGAGGAAAACAAAAATAAAGGATAAGGATGAAAGAAGGAGGTAGGCTCGGCTGCTAACCTAACTGAGGCCTACCCTGGTAGACCAAATCGTCGGGGCTCCCACTAACCCAACACGCTTGATCAACTACAAAACCCAAATTTAGCCCAAAAAATGTTTTTTTCTTTTGTGAGGTATAAATCCCAGCCCAGTATGTTTTTGTCCATATATTTATTATGATCATTATGTTAGTGGATTAGATTAGTAAATTTCTTTAATTTAATGAATAAAATCAATAAACTATAGATAATTATTTGGATAATTTCCAAAGACATGTTATTTTTAAGAAAGTTGTCGGTATTAAATTTTTAAAAATTTTCAATTAAAGATTAAATGATTTTGATTTATTAGACTAGAAAATAACAATAATATAAAAAGAGAAAAGACAAGAACACAACAATTAAGAGGAATTGGACCGAAAAAGTCGGTCGGACTAAAGAAAGAGTGTGTTTGTCTGAATAAGAACCAAAATGGAAATGGTGGTAGAAGGTGAAAGACATGGTGAAGAAGGTCGAAGCCCACCGCCACCAACACCAACAGCATCTGCTTATCATGACAAGCAAGATGAGAGTAAGAGCCCTGCCAACTACAGCCAAAGTCTGTCGGAAAGAAAGATGAAAGACATATGCCTTAGGTGTCAAAAGCAAGGTCATTGGGCACGGGATTGCCCTACCCGGACCCCAACCAAAGCTTCATCATCCCAACCCTTCCCTCCAGAGGACATCCATCATTTGCCCCTGCTGCGTTGCCATTGCGGAGTGGCTTGCACCATTGGTGTTTCCCGCAGCGAGGCCAATCCAGGCAGAAGGTATTATACTCGTAATTGCAGCTGCGATAATGTCAAGGCAACCCAGGGCAAAAAGTTTTTCCAATGGTGCGATAATGTCAAGGCACTTATGTGCAAGTGCGGTGCTGGAGCCTGTACCATCAACATCCAGAGAGACGACAACGGGAAGGATATTAAGTACTATACTTGCCGTATTAGAAAGGTATACTGAACTCTTTTTCTTCTTTTCTCTTTTTTGAGGGTGGGGGTTATGATTCTGTTAAGGTTTTCGTTTTTTTGTAGGTCATAGTTTGAAGTTTGAATAAAATTGCTTAAGGCAGTTGCTGTCATTACTTTGTTTAGATCAAAACTTATTTTGTCAATTAGGTTTGCTTTCTGTTTTAATCTTGATTGTTTGTTTCTCTAAGCAACTCTATCATTTTGAATCATCTCGAAAGATCTAGCCTCAGGGGATGAAAGGTGACTGAACTAACTCTCTTGGTCAGAATTGATGAAATTCAAGTACACATTTTGCTTATTTGCGCTTGATTGTTCTATTTTTATATCAACAATTAAACTAAATACCAAATCTTGCCTAGCCCTCACTGTTGCATCATCCTGTCATATACCTATGCTTTGGATGAAATTTTGTATTTTTGGAACAAAATATTGGTTTTCATCACTCATTTTCAGAAATCAGATACGACATTGAAATTCTCTGACTTGTCATTCATATAAATGCCATGCATAAATACACATGGATTGAAGCTCAGGCATACCACTTCTCTGTTTGAATATGCTGATTTTTCACATACTTTCAGGTAATATTTTAAAAGATTGAGCTACAAATTTTGTGTGTGTTCAATTTAGTTGTCGATTTGCCCTGACTTTGTATGTATGAATTTTTTCTTTGACCAACTCCATGGCATTTCTAAACCTTATCTAAAGATTGAAAATTACTTTTGCATTATATTTGTGCTTGGAAAGAATTTTTATTTTTGGTGATATGAAACTACCTTTGAACTTTTTAAGCCTTCATCTGGCACTGAAATTTTATACTCGTATGTTCTACAAATTGCATTTTATTATTTTTGTTTGGTGTGAGATTTTGGAATTCTATAATTGTTGGTTTTATTGCATCACACTTTGAGATATTCTCCAGTTAGTCTTTCCCACACATGTAAAACACTTATGCATAAACGCTGATGTATGCTTGAAAAGTTACAAATATAGAACGGAAATAACCCTTTGCTTTTAAAATGATGTTATTTTCGGTATCCTGGTTAATTATTTTGCGTTGAAAGGTTTGGCATCTTATTATTCACATTTTGAGCGCAAAGATGTGAAAGGAGATGTAAAACTATGCAATCCCATGACATTTGTTGTTCTTTCTTATTGTCTTGGGATTGATCAGCATATGAGGAGTGTTACTGAATTAAGGATCTTATCATTTTTCATTTCTAAATGATTTTTGCTGCAATTGTTTTGACTGGAGTCTGATAAAGAGTTGCTTCTCTTACATAGGGACATGGATCCTGTGGTTTCTTGCAGTTTGACAGTCCAAATTCTCAGACCGTTCCAAGGTCTATGGAGAAAGATAAACAACCATCAGTATTGAGTGCAAAGCATGGTGTGCCACCAAATATTCTGACTCATGAGAATGAATATCCCTTCCCTAGTTTCTCTGACAGAAACATAGTTGTTCCTGAACAGGAGAGATGCAATCTTGTGATGGGGATTAGACAGCATGTTTCCCTTCTAATGTCTCGTTCTGATATTCATTTCCACCAAATAGAGTTTTGGAATCAGATATCTCTTGCTGGGAATTCAGCAAATGAATGTAGGTATTACTGGAATACATATCATTTTTCTTCTAGTCATTGCTTTATGATGTATCCATTGCGGCTGTTTCATTCTTCACTAGTTGTCATTTTCACTGTCTCTGCTGTCACAGTGAGGTAGTTTTCTATTTTGGTGACAGGTAAAGTTCCTCACATTTTCGGTCTCCATGTCCATGGTTGGATGGGTAGGCTTCTTTTTCCTCCTCCTCGGATCTTAGCAGATCCTCCTCTTAGGCTTTTTTTTTGCTGTAAGTACAATTCTAGACATGAACTTTTTGTTCATTTCCTCCAAATCATACGTTATAACTCTAGCTTTTTTTTTTAAACAGGTATATTCCCTTTGTTTGATCCATTATTAGCTTCTGAATATGTGAATATATCAGATAGGGGAAGTTCAAGTATAGTGCCCCATACTTCCTCAGATGCCAAAGTTGATGAAGTATCACAAAATGCTCTCGGAAATGATATTCAACTGCTGGGTGTTCCTTTGGGAACTTCAAGCCCCAAAAGATCGTTCACTGCTGTGCAGGAAGATGTAACAAATCCAATCTTGAAGGAAATTGAAAAGAAGCTTCAGATACACCTTCCGACACTTTTGGAGTCAATGGAGCCCCCTGATCATGATACCATGCTAAAGGCAGCAAATGGTACTTTTGATGCTTTGGCTTATCTGTCAATTGAATGTGGACCTTTCGCTGAGCACATGATGGAATTTATTCAGCGTAAATCAAGAGTTGCACAAATGGATTCAACTGTCCAAGATAACAGCAATCTACAAGAGCTAACCATTCATAAAAATATTGAGAAATGTCTAGATGATGTATCTGGCATCCATGCAGAAGCATTAGCCACCTTAACAGCCTCTAGTAATTATCTTCAGTCAGCCCATAAAGAGGCTTGTCATCTTAAGGACATGCTTTGCCAGATTGAGAACCAATTGCATCGCTGTGTGACAGAGACTTCAAAGCTGGAGACACTTCTTCTAGATATTGCCAAGGATGTGGGGCAGTCAAAGAGAAGCATGCAGACCGCGTATCGAGAGCTAACAAAAGCCTTGAAACTTCAGAAGGACTAAGAGCAATGCATGGCAAATACAGCATTAGAGGAGGTATGAATTCACCTTAAACATATGATATATAGTACCGTCTGTTTTTTTCTTTAATGTGAAAATATGTATGTATGTGTGTGTGTGTGTATATATATATATATAAGTATAAAAATATATGGGCATTTAGACATGATCCAGTTCAAGTGAAATTTGCAGGTTAGATCTAAGGAAACGACAGAAGATAGTAAAGGAGCTACTTGAATGAAGCATAGTGATGTCTGGCAATAAGAAAAGCACAGCAGAAAGCTAGGGCCTCTGTAGATTAGAGGAAAGATGTAGAGATGCATTTAATGTAGACTGCTATTATATTTTGTTAGCAGAACTTGTGTGTACAACCGTGTATGTGGGGATTGAAGTGGATCTTTATGTGAGACTGTATCTGTGTATTTACGGATCTACGAATGTATTATGTATTATGTATGTATGTTGAATCTTTCCTAGTCTAAACTTTAAAGGGAAGTGAATCATTTCAAGGAGCTGAGGTGACTGGTGCTGCAAATCCCAAAATCCGTTTTCTCTAATGAGGGAACGGAAATTAAATTCAATTATATTTGATATGGCGTTGTTAACTACATAGCACATATATTCATTGCCTGAGGAGCTATTCTGTTGGTTGTGACTTGATCCTAATATAGCTGAAGAAATAAAATAACATATTAGTGGAGACTCGGAACAAATAGCAAGAACTAGACTGATAGAAAATCTACAAAAAATGAAAATTTATCAACTTTCAAAACATGGGTAAATCCAAAGCTTTCAAACATTTGTTTGTTGATGGATAATAAATGCTATAGTTATTTGGAGCATTCCCAAAGATATAATTGTAAGTGATGCAATTTTTTTATCAGAGATATATCTTGATTTATTAAAAAGAATAAAAAATTATATATATATATTTATATATATATAAAAGAAAGAGAGAGAAAAGACAAGAACAGTATAAATAAGGAGAGTTGGGGTGACTAAGCCAACTGTCCTAAGCAACCTGTTGACTACTTCTCAGCTAAGCAGCCTAAGCTTTAAGCATTTTTGTTTGCCTTTATAAAAGGATGCCAAAGCTTTCCAACGCGTTTTTCTTTTACATATGTAAATCTAAGTGTACCTTTCATATAGAGAGAGTGCGTTTCATTGAAGAAGAACCAAAATGACAATGGCAGGTGAATGTGAGAGATTTATCGAAGAGTGTCCAAGCCCAGTAGTAACAGTAGCCACACCTCCACCAACGTTAAGAGCATCTCCTTACCATGGCAGGCAAGGTGAGAGCAAGAGCCGTGCTCACTGCACCCAAAGTCTTTCTGAAAGAAAGAAAAAAGACACATGCTTTAGGTGCGGTAAACAAGGTCACTGGGCAGAGGATTGCCTTTCCAGCACCCCAACAAAAGCCTCATCTCAGCCCTCGACTCCTTCACAGGACATCCTCCATCTGCCCGTCCTGCGTTGCCATTGCGGTGTCACTTGCACCATTAGTGTTTCTCGAAGCACTCGCAACCCAGGCAGAAGGTACTATACTCGTAATTGCAATTGTGATAATGTCCAGGCAACCCGGGGCGGAAAATTTTTCCAATGGTGCGATAATGTCAAGGCACCTATGTGCACCTGCGGCGCCGGAGCCTGCACCATCAACATCCAGAGAGACCAAAATGGGAACGATACTAAGTATTATACTTGCCGCATTAGAATGGTATGTGGGTCTCCTTTCCTTTTTTGAAGGGCAGGGGTATAATAATTTTGTTAAAGCTTTCATCTTTTACGTAAGATCATAGTTCGGACAAAAAGTTGCTTTGGCAACTTGCAGTGTTTAACTCAGTTGTGATTTGGTTAAGATTTTAGAGATTAAAAAAAGAACATAGGAGAATTGAAAAGACTTAAAAGAGAGAATAGAGAAGAACTGAGGAGACTAAGAAGAGAATAAATAGGGATTCAAAGGAAAAAAATATATCTTTTCATTTTTTAAATTCAATTACAGCCATAAATTATTTAAATACAGCTATTGTAGAATTACAGTGCAAAATTGTAAAAAATACAAAGTTGCAGAGTATGACTAGCCAATAAATTAATAACTGACCCCAGTATATTATTAACTGATATCACCATCTTCCTTCTCGTATTCACTCCTTCTGTTATAAGCTTTCAGCTCATTTCTTAGTGATTTATGCAATTTTTTGCCATAGTCTTATTCATGCCATTATTGCTCTTTTACATCAAGCTCATCCAAATACCTCCCTTTCACCACATCTTTGTCCCCAAAGATCTGAAAACTGTGACTTTAATACTATATAGTCTTTCCAAGTTGTGTTATCAAGCCCTAAATTTGACCATACCTCCAGGAGTTGGGTGATAGCCTATTGTGCCTCTTAACCATTTGTTTATCAATCACAGTAAAAGGATATACAAGCGGTTGTCCATTTTCATTAGTTTCTGATGGAGCTAGGCTAGGCACTACCTTATTTCTTAACTTTTTTTTTTAACAAACTTACATGAAACACTGGATGAATCTTAGAAGTATGAGGTTACTATAATTTGTAAGAACTGAATCAATTTTGGCTGATATAGGATAAAGACCATAATATCTGGATGAAAGTTTTAAACTCTTTCGAAGCACCAAAGAGGTTTGTTTCCACTTGAAACTCTTTTTCACTTCTTTTCCTGTCAGCATACAATTTCATCCTCTATTAAGCTTTATTCAATTGATCAACCATCAATCTATTGACTTGTTCTCTATCTTTCAGTAATTTCTCCACATTCGTCATTTTTGCTTAACTATTGGTGTAGACACCCTAATTAGTTCGAGCCTGAGCCCATTGGGCCTAGTTTAACAAGGTCTGGGCCTAAGCCCAAATTAATTGAGCCTAGCTCAACAGGGCCCAGATTATTTGGCCCAATTGGCCATTCATTTTTTCCCTTCCATTTATTTATTTATTTTATATTTTTTGGTTTTATCTTCTATTTTTTTATTTTATTTATTTTATTTTTGGACTTATCATTAGTTTTTTTTAGGAGATAACAGGTTGAATTTTGTGCAAATTTTACCGTGAATGACATTGGTAGAGTTGTAGTTGGGTTCAATTTCTAAAAGGATAAGTGTAAACAGAGGAATCGAAATTAATCAAAAATTATTTTGATTGTTCCTATAAATAAACCCAGTAATCACAGAACAAACACAGAAAGAATAAAGAGGTGAAATAGAGAGCAAACAGTGGTAAAAAAAAAAGGTTCTGAGGGGTTAGAAACATTTTTAGGAATTTGGGGAAATTTTTTGGATTTTTGGAGTTTTTTTTTTGAAAAATTTTTAGAAATTTTTTAGAATCCGGTGAAATTTTTCGGTGACATTCAAGTTTTTCGAGAAATTTTTGGGCCAATTTTGAAGTTTTCAGCACGTTTTCCATATTTCGACAGAACTTTAACTGAAATCTGGGTTCTATTTAGAGAAAAGAAATAGAAAAAAAAAAGAGAAGAGAGAGAAGAAGAAAGACGCATCTACTGAAAAAGGTTGAAATTTGCCTTTTATAGTGCTATAAAACAATGTCGTTTTGACGTTAGTAAACCCCAGGATCCGCACGTATCCATTCGGGCGACTCGACTCGTTGCGCTGACCCACTTCAACCTGCTCCACGGATCCTGCTGTTGAGCCGAGTCGATTGCCAATCGAGCCGCTTTTTGAGCCGTGGTTTTTATCTTAAGCCGAGTCAATCCCAGCCGCAAGCCGAGCCGTTTCTTTTTTTTTTTTTGGTATTTTTATTTATTTTTTTAATTTTTATGTTTATTTATTTTATGAGTATTTTTTACATGATTTAATTTAATAAAAAATAAAAATAAAATAAAAATTTGAGAATAAATATTAATTATCCAATGATGGAATTTATAGAAATTTTAAATAGTAAATTTCTATAAAATTCTTAGGTAAGAAATTTTGTCTAAATTTGTCTCAAATGGTATAATATTTTAGATAAAATTTTAATAACAATAATTAATATTTATTTTCAAACAAAAAAAATTAAAAAACATAAAAAGCATAAAAATATAAAAAATTTTGGAATGAAATACAAATTACCTAAGGATGAGATTCTTAAAAATTTCAAATGATAAATTTTTAAAAAATCTCTAGGTGAAAAATTTTCTCTAAATTTAGCCCAAATGGTCAAATGATTTAGATAAAATTTCAATACAAGTAATTGTATTTTTTTTCTAAATAAAAATTTGGATTGAAAATATTTGATAATTATTTAAGGATGAGATTCTTAAAAATTTTAAATGGTAAATTTTTAAAAAATCTCTATGTGAGAAATTTTCTCTAAATTTAGCTCAAATTGTGTAATAATTTAGATGAAAATTTTCAATAAAAGTGATTGTCATATTATTTTTTTTCCAAAGAAAAAATAAAAAGAATTTTTAAATAGGCCTAAATGGTGAAAATTTTTAAAAATTCAAAAAGAAAAAATATTTCTAATTTGGCCTAAATGGTGAAATAATTAGATATATTTTCGACTAATAATAATTAAACCTTTTTCCAACGACGGAGCCTCTTTAAATAAATAAATGAATGAAATTCTTGAGTACTCTTGAGGTGAGAAAATATTTTTTAAAGAGTTCTACCAAATTGATGGAGAATCTTAAAAATTGTTTTCAACATTTAACTTAAAATTTGAAACCATTAGACTCAATACCTTAAGATAAATTCGAAATAATATGGTACTATCTTTCGGATGAGCATGTGGGGGTGCTATAACATTTCTCATATGCAATCGACTCCCGAACCCTGTTCTGGTTAGTAGACCTAAACTTATTTTTTAAGGACCCTTAGTCAAGCTTAGGAGTTCCTTAAAATGATAGATTCCTTAGGTTACCAATCACACATAGTAAAAAATATTGGCGGTGACTCTATTCATTTGATAAATCTAACTATAGATTTTTGAATCTATATGTTATGACAACTGGCATCCCATGCTAAAGCTGGTAGTTTATATCATACAAAGCCTGAAATAGAGACATTCTCAAAAAAGTGTGATAGCTTGTATCATACCACAATTTGGCTAACGGTAGCCATTAAACCCAACTTTTAGGTTTGAAAAAATACATACATTGCAAATACTACTTCAAACAGTGATTAACCCTCTCGATTTGCCTATCAAATTCTAAATGATAAGCTATACTCAGATGAACTGTGATTTCCAATAATTTCATCAACTCTTGTCAAAATAAACTAGTGAAGGCTAGATCCCTATTAGAAATAGCAATTCTTAGAGTCCCATGTAGTTTATGAACTTGGTTGAGACATATTTTAGCTAATTTTATAGTTGTAAAAGGATGAGACAAAGAAAGAAAGGGACTATACTTAGTGAATTTATCCACTATCACTATAATATAGCTAAATTTTTTAGATAAGAGCAACCCTACAACAAAATCCATGCTGATTACATCCCAGGCTTGCTATGGTATAGGAATTGGCTGCAAAAGACCAACATAAGGAACATGCTCATCTTTGTTCTTTTGACAGGTATCACACTGTTAGATATACTCACAGACTTATTTTTTCATCCCAGGCCAATAAAAATTCAATTTTAAATCTGTGGTAGGTGCCTTGAATCCTGAATGCCCCCTTGAGGTGAATCATGCAAGGCTCGTAAAATTTTCTCCCTTAACTGCCCACTATTACCTACATACACTTTCTCTTTAAATATTAAAACTCCATTACTAAATGAATAGTGAGAATTATCAGGAGGATGGATGATAAAAGCCTTAATTTGCTCTTGTGCCATTGCATCACCATTATAGCTATACTTGATCTCCTTCACCCATTATGGTATAAATGCAGTGGATTGTAAGCTATAGCTTTATGTTTCCTCTTTATGTTGCCTGGATAGGGCATTTGCTGTTATATTCATCTTGCCTTTTCTGTACCTTATAGAGTAATTCAACCCAAGTAATTTGGTTAGTCTTTTTTTTTTAATGGTAGTGGTCAACTTTTACTCAAGCAAATATTTTACGGCTTCATGATCTATCTTGATAATGAATGGTTTTCCTTCCAAGTAATGTCTCCATTTTTTTACTGACATTACTATGGCAAGATACTTTTTTTCATAAATAGAAAGGTCTTTATGTCTAGTACCTAGAGCCTTGCTTAAGTAAACTATTGACTTTCCATCATGGGATAAAATAGCTCCAATCCCATTGTTGCTAGCATCAATTTCTAACATAAAAGGTTTTTTGAAATCAAGCAATGCTAGGACATGGGCAGAACACATGGCCTTCTTGAGTTGATTGAAAACTGATATTACTGCAGATGTCTATTTGAACACATTCTTTCTAAGCATATTTGTCAGTGGCTTATTGATCTCCTTATAGCCTTTTATAAACTTCCTATAATATCCAATCAATCCAAAAAATCCCTTAAAAAACTTAAGGCTCTTAGGTTGTGGCCAGTTTTGCATTACTGCTATCTTAGCAGGATCTGTAGATACTCCTTCAGTTGATATGGTATGCCCTAAATATTCAACCTATCTTTGACAAAAAAAAAACTTACTTTTTTTTGCATATAGTGTGTTCTTTTTCAATATTACAAATATAATGTTTAAATGTTTTGTATGTTCTCTCAAATTAGAACTATAGACAAGAATATCATCAAAATATACCAGCTTAATTTTTCTCAAATAAGGAGCAAATATATCATTCATGAGAAACTGAAAGGTTACAGGTAGATTGGTAAGTCCAAATGATATTACCTTAAATTGATAATCTCTCAGATGAGTTTTGAAGGCTATCTTATGAATGTCATCTTTTTTCACCCTTATCTATCAGTATCCTGATTTAAGTTCTATTTTTGAGAAGTAATGGTCTCCTTTCAGCTTATCCAGAAGGTCTTCAACTATAGGTATAAGGAATTTATTTTTCATTATCGTTGCATTTAATTGTTTGTAGTCAATACACATTCTTCAAGTGACATCCTTCTTAAATAACAAACATGAAGAAGCAAAAGGGCTTTTGCTGGTTTGTATGATAGAGAAAGACAAAATTTCTGTTATTTTTCTTTCAATATAATGGTTGAATCTGTAAGGTCTTAGGTTAACAGGTTGAGAGCTTGGTTTCAAGGGTATGCTATGATATTGCACTTTCTCTGGTAGTAATCCTATAGCATCCCTAAATATGTTCTCATAGGAAGCTATTATTAGCTTAAGCACAACTGGTGTTTCCACATGATCACATTCCCCACTGATCATGAACATTTCCCCCAACATCTCAGGATCTTTGCAGGCTAGCTTCTGTGATTTATCTCCAAAAATAAGCTTTAGGCTAGCTTTATTGGGACCATTTTTTAATGTAACTTCTTGTTTTTTTTTTTTAAACTCACTGACATGTCATTGAAATCAAATATAAGAGGACTATATTTTCTCATCCAATCAACTCCAATCACCATGTCACAACCTCTTAATGCCAAAACTCTTAGATTATAAGTAAATTTATGCCCCTGCATTATCCATTCAAGCTATTTACATTTGGCTGTACTATTCAACCTCTCACCATTAGCCACAGTTATAGCCAAAAGATCAATATCCGTCAACTCTTTCCCATCCTTAGCCAATATGGGAGTCACAAAATTATGAGTACTTTCGTTGTCTATAAGTATATTCAAAGGTTTCCCTCTCACATTCCCTTTTATCCTAAGCGTGTTGTACCCAGTGCTAGCTATTAGAGCATTAATAGAGATTTCCAAATTACATCCATTTGCTATCCTTCATTGTGGATATCCTGACTATTATCAACTACTTCTTCATCATCTTTCTTTTCTTCTGAAAATTCCTCTACCATGATGGAATTCAATTGTTTGTTCTTGCAAATGTGGCTAGTAAAGAATTTTTCATCACATTTAAAGCACAGGTTTTGCAATCTTTATTGTTCTAGGAGAGTTTGCTTTTGTGTAGCTGATATTGTATTGGAGGTTACTATTTGTGGTTGGGAGCACGGGTTATAAGGGTTCTTAAAAGTACTATAGTTTTTATTATTAGAACTGGACTTAGTAGGTGGTCTGTTTGTTTTGCAATCAACTTTCAAGGCTAGCTAGTGTAACTTAACTTGCTTATAGGTTGCTACCAAAGTCCAAGGCTCACTAGTCTTAACTAAGATCTTCATTTAGGTCACTTATAAAACTGGATACAAAATATAACTCATCCAAATGGTGGTTATTCTGAAGCATGAATGGCTTGAGCTTTTCAAATTTCTCTTGATATCCTTTCACTGTGCTCTTTTAAGTCAGCTTGTTGAATTCTCCAATCACATTTAAACAAGTCTTGTCACAAAATCTTTGACAGAGATCATTAGAAAATTCATGCCATGTAAATCTTGGTTTTTGCATCGAGTACCATCAAACCAGATTTTTGCTCTACCAGCTAAATACATAGCAGCTATCTCCATTTTCTGATGATCTGACACTCCAAAAATGATAAAATATTTCTGACATTTTCTTAACCATCATCTACGATTCTCGCCTTCAAAGAATGGAAGTTCGATTTTTGGCCGAGGAGTAAAAGCATTTAAGCCTAGGGGTTGTTAGTTCCAGATGAAGCTTCAATATGTTTGTCTACCATTACGCTATTATGTATATTATTAAGGTTACTGTCCTGTTGAAGTTTTGGTTGTAACCCTGGATCATCAAGCCCATAACTAAACTTATTATGTTCATCAATAATAGTTATCTAAATAGGATTCTTACCTTTCTTTTGGTTTGCACCAATGAGCCAAATGAGAACTAACAACATCCTCCTTTACTCCTAGATCTAGCTAGGTTGGAGATTTCCCTTTCTGCAGTAAGTATTCCAGCATCTTGGTGAAATTGTTGTGAATTTTAGTGATTTCCAACTCCTTTTTTTAAACTTCCCATAGTTTTGACATAGAGGTCTGTGTTACCTTCAGCCATGGAGAGTTGTTTTCTACTTTTTTCCAGTGTTGAAATGAGATCGCAACGGGGTCTGATACCAATTTGTCATGACTTAATTGTGACCTGATTAGAGTTTTAGAGATTAAGAAGAGAACAAAAGAGAATTGAAAAGACTAAGGAGAGAATAGAGAAGAATTGAGGACCCAAAGAAAATGATAGAGAGATATTCAAAAGAAAAATTATTTTTTCATTTTTGAAAATCAATTACAGCCATAAATTAGTTAAATACAATTATTGTGGAACTATCTTACAAAATTATAAAAAATAAAAAGTTGCAAAGCATTACTAGCTAATAGATTAATAACTGACATCACCATCTTCCTTCTTGTATTTACCCCTTCTATGGTAAGCTTTCGACTTCCTGCTATGTTTTGCCATAATGTTGCGGCTCTTTTCTATCAAGCTCATCACGTGCAGTCATTTATCAGTTTGGATCAAAAACATTTTAATGTCAATTGGGTTTGGTTCTGTTTCAACCTTGATGGCCCTGTTTCTCTGACCAACTGTCATTTGAAGCATCTTGAAAGAAGATCTGTCATCAGGGAGCCACTGAATTGTCCTGTCACATATCTATGGTTGGGATGAAATGTTGGATCTTTGGATTCCTTCATTCGAATTTCAGAAATCAGATACTAATTTCAGAATCTCTATGATATGTGATTCATATAATTGCCACGCATACCCATACATGCGTAGAAGCACAGGCCTGACCATTTTTAGTTAATTTTTTTTCTATTTGAATGAGACTGATTGGTTACATACTTTTAGGTAATATGTTAAAAAGATTGAGCTACAAATTTAGTGCGCTCGATCTAGATGTCAATTTGCCTTGACTTTGTGTCTAAGGATTCTTTCTCTGACTCACTCCACGGCTTTTCTAGGCCTTCTCTGAAGATTGAAAATAGACTTTTGCATTACATTTGTGCTTGGAAAGAAATTTTGAGAAAAAATTTTGGCGACATGAAACTATCTATGAACATTCACATCCTTCATCTGACAGTGAAGACTTTTGCTTGTGTTTTCCAAATTGTATTATATTATGTTTGTTGGTGTAAGATTTTGAAATTTTATAGTTCTTGGTTTTTTTTTTTGCATCACATTCAGATATTACGTAGTTTGTCTTTCCCACTCATGCAAAAGGCTTATGCAGAAAGGCTGATGCATGCATGAAAAGTTACATGTATAGAATGGAAATAACTCCTTACTTTTAAAATGATTCTGGGTATCAGAGTTTTATTTTGGCATCGAAAGGTTTTGAATCTTTGCATTCACATGTAGAGAGCAAAGATTGAAAAGGAGATGTAGAAGTGTACAATCCCTTTACATTTGTTGTTCTTTCTTATTTTCCTGGCCCTTGGGATTGATCAGCATATGAAGAGTGTTGCTGAAATATGTATCTTATCTTTTCATTTCTAAATGATTGTTGATGCAAATGTTTTGACTGGAGTCTGCTAAAGAGTTACTACTACTCTAACACAGGGGCATGGAGCTTGTGGTTTCTTGCAGTTTGACAGTCCTCAAAATTCTCCGAATTTCATTACAGTGCCAATGTCTATGGAGAAAGATAAACGACCATCAATATTTAGCCCACAGCATGGTGAGCCACCAAGTATTATGACTCACGAGGATGAATGCCCCATCCCCAATTTCTCTAACAGAAACATAATTGTTACTGAAGCGGAGACGAGCAATCTTGTGATGGGGAAAGGACACCGTGTTTCCCGTCTAATGTCTCAGTCTGATATTCATTTCCGTCAAGTAGAGTTCTGGAACCAGATATCTGCTGCTGGGAATTCACCAAATGCTGGTAGGAATTACTGGGAGTATCTTATTTCTTCTAGTCATTGCTTTATGATGTATTCATTGCAGCTGTTTCGCTCTTCGTTAGTTATCGTGTTCGCTGTCTCTGTTGTCAAAATCAGGTAAACGTTTTCTGTTTCGGTTACAGGTAAAGTTCTTGAAATTTTGGATTTAGATGTCCATGGTTGGATGGGTCGGCTTGCTTTCCCTCCTCCTCGGATCTTAGCAGATCCTCCTCCTAGTCATTTCTTTTGCTGTAAGTATTGTTCTAGACATAAGATGTTTGTTTCCTCCAAAGCTCATGTTATAACTTTTAGCCTTATTTTTTAAACAGGTATATACCCTTCGTTTGATCCAATATTAATTTCTGAATATGTGAATATCTCTGATAGTGGAAGTTCAAGTATAATACCTCGTGCTCCCGCAAATGCCGAAGCTGATGAATTATCAAAAAATGCTCTCACAAATGATACTCAACTGTTGGGTGTTCCTTTGGGGACTTCAAGCCTCAAAAGATCGATCACTGCTGTGCAGGAATATGCAACAACTTCAATCTTGAAGCAGATTGGAAAGAAGCTTCAGAACGACCTTCTGACACATTTGGAGTCAATGGAGCCACCTGATCATGATACCATGCTACAGGCTGCAAATGTTACTTTTGATGCTTTGGCTTATCTGTCAATTGAATATGGACCTTTTGCCCAGTACGTGATGGAATTTATTCAGTGTAAATCAAAAGTTGCACGAGTGGAGTCAACTGTCCAAGATAACTGCAATCTACAAGTGCCAACCATTCATAAAAACATTGAGAAATGTCTAGATGATATATCCGGCATCCATGTAGAAGAATTTGCGACCTTAACTCCCTCTAGCAATTATATTGAGCCAATCCATGAAGTGGCTTCTCATGTTAAGGACATGCTCCTTCAAATTGGGAAGCTTGAGACTTTTCTTTTAGATGTTGCCAATGATGTGGGGCAGGCAAAGAGAAGCATGCAGGCTACCTACCAGAAGCTGACAAAAGCTTTGAAACTTCCACTGGAGGAAGAAGAGCAATGCATGGCAATGACAGCATTAGATGAGGTAAGAACTTACCTTAATCCTATGATATAAAGTACCATCTGTTTTTTCCTTCAATGTGAAACTGACCAAGTTTTATATATGCGTGTGTGTGTATATATATATATATATATATATGGCATTTTAGACATGCGCCAGCTCAAGTGAAATTTATAGTCTAAATCAAAGGAAGCGACAGAAGATGGTAAGGAACTACTTCAATGAGGCAGAGTGATGTCTGGCATTAAGGAAAACAAAGCAAAAACGCTGGGGCCGCTTTAGATTAGAGGACAGCAGAGGTATCAATGTATTTATGTATACATCCATGTATGTGGGGATTGAAGTGGACCTCTATGGGACTTTATCTCTATGTATGTATGTATATATTATATGTCCCAACTTCCCGTTTCTCTAAGGGGAGGGGAATTGTTTTGATATGATTTTGTTAGTTGTACCATCAGCATATATCACAGACCGTACATGAGTCCTAGACTAAGAAGGTCGCGTGACAGGACTTACTCAAGATGATGCAAGTGAAGCACTAGGAAGGATGCTTAAGCTCCCGGGCCCATGACACATGCATCATCAATTCAGCAATCAACTCTACATTTTAAATACTGGAATCATGTGAAGATAATTCGACATCCATCAATATTATCCTATTCCATGAAGGGGCCTGCAATGAATTTATTTACATTCTACACAGGTTTTCTTAATGTGTAAAAGTACTTAACAATCATGGACATGATAGACCAAGTTGAAGACTTTTGTTTAAGATACTAGTAATTGGATTATTACATGGTATTTATTAAAGTAACTATTTTGTTCTTAATTAATAATTTTTTATTAATTAAAATATTAACTAAGTTTATTTCTTTTCTTATTATTATTGAAGTCCTTCTAAAAATAAATTTTCTTTAATTGATATTTTTCTTATTAAATTAAATATTGACTAACTTTTATTTACTTTGATCTCTATATTAAGGTATAAGTAAATTGTTATTAATAAACTTCAAATTGTCAGATTTTTATTTTATCTTCATATATATATATATATATATATAAGGATTAATTTACACTAGTGTAAATTTTACATTTTTTATCTTTAGATTAAAATTAAATTGATAATTAATTAAAATTAAAATAATATTTTTAATTTTAATCGTTTTGATTTAAAGTTAAAAAAAATTAAAACTTGTAGTAGTGTAAGTAGATTTTTCATCTGGATATATATATATATATATATATTGAAATTAATGGTTAAAAAATATATAAAAATTTAATCCTACTTGTAGAGTTAAAATTTTCAGTTAATATATTAAATAAATTATATATATGCAGCATATGTGTGCTACTACCCTCCATGATTTGGTGAAGGATCATGCTTGAATTAATTTATATTTAAATATACATATAATGTCTATAAATACGTGATTGAGTCCACGTAATTTTTAAATTTTAAAAGATAAATCTACAATTTAAAATAACAACACAATCAAACATAGAAAAAGAAGAAAGCAATTTTAAAAAAATAAATCTACAAATTAAAACATTTTCGTTGAATTTAAATATCAAAGATCATAAAAAAGATGTATTATGAGAAATTGATGACTTTAGGATTAAATTGCCAAAAACTGACAGGAGAAAAAGAAAAATTGGCAGAGGATAAGACAATATGAATTTTTATTAGGCTTTGTGAATTTGGTTCAAATATAGTAATTTAAAATTTTTAAATTATATATAATTTCTATTTTTTGCATGAATTAAGTTTATTAAATTATTTAAAAATTAATAAAATGATTAATTGAATAAAAATATTTTTTAATTTTTAAAGTTAATATTTTAAAAATATTATCTTTACATTATTATTGCTATTATTATAATTATTTATAATAATATTGTTCTCTTTAAAATTATTGTATAAAATTAAAAAATCTCATTTGCGGCATTGCTCTCGTCAGAGACAATTATTTCTAAGAGCACATTTGGGTTGAGAGAAAATAAGATTTTTGGTTAAAATTTTATTTTCGTAAATTTATTTTTTTGTTTGATTCACAAGATGTAATTTTTAAAATTTTCTAAAATTCATAGTAGTGCCAGAAAAGGAAAGAGAAAATAAAATAAAAAAAAACTCTCATTTCCTTGTCTTTTTAATTCTGAAAGGGAAGTAAAAATTTTGTCTCACTAACCTTAATTATATTTTCAAACTATATTTTCATTTCTAGTCTTTAAAAATTGTAAAAGTTTTATTTCATTTATCATCAATTACATTTTAAGATTATATTTTCATTTATAGTCTCTTAAAATTATAAAGCACATGTGATTTTTATTATTTATAATTTTAGTAGGTACTGTATTTTTAAAATAAAAAACATAGTGATTGTTTAAACTATATTTTTGAAATTCAAGAATGTTGAAAAAAGATCACTTTTTTAAAATAAAAAAACATAATAAATGTTGAAAATATATTTTTGAAATTAAAATTTTAATAAAGATTAGATATCGAAACTATATTTTTTAAATTCTTAAATTTTAACAAAAATTATATTTGTCAGATAAAAAACATAATGAATGTTAAAAGATAAAAACGTTTTTAAAATAAAAAACGTAATAGACATTAAAAAATTCACATTTTTATGATAAAAATTTAATAAATGCTAAAATTATATTTTCAAAATTTTAACAAAAATTATTTTTAAGATAAAAATTATATTTAATATTAAAACTATATTTTCAAATTTTTAAAATTTTAACAAAAATTATTTTTTTAAAATATTCATCATAGTAAATGTTAAAAAAGAAACCGTACTTTTAAAAATTATCTTTGTTAAAAATATTTAAAACAATTTTTTAAAAATTCTTTAATTTTAATAAATATATCATGTTATGATTGCCATATTATTCACGTATCATCAAAGATAATATAATAAAAAATTTTATTAATTAATCTTATATTATTCTAAATCAAATATAAAAATCTTTTATTTTCTAAGTTAACAATGTCACTTTTTCCATCTTAATATTACCCTTTTCCAAAATCTTTTTTTTTTTAATTTAAAAATTTGCGAACCAAACGCCTCTAAAATCATTAGATAAATTGCATCCCCTCATGATAGCATGTAACGGGGCAGCAGCCACAAAACCTAAAATATAGCTGAAGAAATGAAACATTACTGAAGACTTCAACAAATAGCAAGAACAAAATCATTGAATCTACAAAAAAGGAACATTTATCAACACTCAAAATATGTTTAAATTCAAAACTTTCCAACTATTTTTATTTGGATAAATATACAAATAAACTGTACACAATATTTACACACCAGAAGCCGACTCTTTAGATACAGATGCAATGGAGAACAGAGCAAAAAAGAAAAAGAAGCTAAAGTTATTAAGCATAGAGAGAGAATAGGCAGCTTCCCAGTCACAAGGGAATAAAAGAATGAATTTATCTCTAACCTTTACACGTGGTATTTTTCTTTTCATGTTTTCACTTGGATCCTATAAATAGTAATTCAGTATCCGACTGCGCATTCCTTCCCTTCCCTTTACAGTTAGCTTTCGATTATGCTAGTTAAAAAGATTTTTGCATCGGAATATTACCTCTCTCCAGATCAATGATACCTTCTTGCATTTTTTAAACTCAAAATGACAATGTGGAAGGGCTCGATTTATCGTGGACTCTCCTCCTTACTTCCGACTGCAAAACCATAACAAACAAAATCAGCTCAAGGAGTTGCATATACCGGATAGTTGATTGCATCTATAGCACACAATGAATTAATGAATTTCTTGTGTGCAGCTGTAGCAACTAAAAATTTCATGTCTACCATATGATGCGATATCAATGTGGAGATGAGAGCTATGGATTAAACAAAGATCAATCATATGAGGGCTTACAGGATATCGATTTCCACGCGCTGATTTACTAGGTCTAGGATCTGAGGTTTGTGATCTTGGGACTCCACCAAATGGTCTTTGAATAAAATCCTGTACATGATTATAAATGCTGTACAGCATTGCACCAAAATGATCGTGTAAGTAAAACAAACACTTGAGTTTCGTGAAGAAAAAGTTTAAACTTATAGAATCTGACATTCAAGCGTCAAAAGTGGATCCTTTTGCAGAATATACAAAAAGCCTGGGTGTTATCATTCTATCATTGCCCTAGCTAGTGGGGTACTTAAAGGAATTCGCATAATACCCAAACTTAATTCAAAAATGCGTATAAATTTTCAATTTTTATTGCATGAAATTAAGGCTATAAACTTTTATTTTATAGTAATTAAAACATTAACGCTATAAAATATTCAATGTTCACAAGCTTAATTTCATGCAATAAAATATCAAAGATTTATTTTTATTTTTGAGTAAAATTCAAGGATTTATTTGGTTATTATTCTAAGGAAGTTGAAGTTTGTAAATACAAGTAGAAGAAAAGTATCCCAAACAACTCGCATAAGTAATAATAACATATTGGTATACCATCACAAGAATATAGCAATAAACATAGAAGAATAATATATCAATCTTAATAAATGACCATATTATCCGCAACTTCAAAAGTTAATTAGTAGAGCTTCACTTTGGGAGGTTCCAAAATATTTTACTTTTAAAAGTATAAATCAATAAACATTTGTATTTAATAAGTTTTAAAAATAATTATTATAAATTATAAAAATTTGCAAAGACAATATCTATTTTAAAATTCATTCTTATAATTCTTTTTTGCTTTCCAATTCATCTTTTTTTTCTTTCATCAAAAGATCCAAAATTTTCAATCTATTTTAAATATAAATTTATCGAACTAATATGTATACTTGATAATATTTTTGTTGTAAATATTTAAAAATAAAAGACATAAAAAATACATGAAATTCATACAAAAAACTAAAAGCTATCTGACCTAACAAATCAAAAGATTTAAAACCCAACAAATCAATTTTTCTTGCCAAGAGCCCAAAAAGCTTAAAAGTCATTTTAATTACATCCAAAGCAAAAAATATGCAAGCTGGAGGCTTCTTATGTAAAGTTAGCTATAGTACATGTAGCTAATTTTCATTGAATGGTAGATGGTAGATTTGCTAAAAATATTTTCTTATGGGAAAATTACAAAGCAATTTTTTACGGTGATAACTGATTATGCAGGGAAAAAGTGCAAAGTTATTCTCATGAACCCAATGTCCACTGATAAAGCAGTTAAAAATGTGTATGCAATGAAGAACTAATACTCTAATCATAAAGAGTTAAAGTAGGTCATTTATCTTCACTTGTGAAATAAAGGGAAGCTATCATAATGATGGATCATAAAACCAAAATTATTTGAGTATGATATTAGTAGCAGATCTTTCGGCTCCAAGGGAATTAAAACTGGTTTCCTTCATTATTAGAAAAGCCATAATCTAATTCAGCTCTATACTAATAAAATCAATTGCGACTTTTTTCCACTCATTTCAGGGGGTAATTCAACTTCATCCTTCTCACTTAAAATAAATCTTTTCCCAATACAAAGGTAGAAGCAACCATATATCCTAAGCTAAACAGGATGGATAAAAAGAATGGTACCTAACTTCCATGAAACTTACATAATTACTACCGCTAAATTTTAGTAGAAAAAAAATCATTTCAGAAGTGGGCTATGTTGGAGGAAATTGGGTAGATGCTTGCATGCTTAATGCGTATGCAAGAGCATGCCTAGCTCTCTATTTAAATCTATAAGACAGGTTCATACAACCAAAAATAACTATGACAAAAAAAAGAAAGGGATAAGTTAAAAAGAGACACCTTAGGCGATGTCTGTTGCAGGCTGTGAAGAAGGCAACAAAACCATTTAATATACTTCTGACAGCACGAAAAACCTGAAAAGATCAAAGAAAAAAAATAAAATAAACATAAAGAAAGACATATTTATCAGGTTACGGTAATCCCTTCTAACCTGGGAAAAAAGGTCATTCCAAAGTGAACGCCATATGGAAACTTCGTAAGTGCTCACTGTTGCTTCAGAAGCCGAAGCGAGCCGAATTATGCTACTTAAAGTCTGCCATATATCCCCAACCAAATTAGAAATGAAGCCACACACAAAAGCCACAAAACTGGCTAATGCAAGGACCAGGCGTATTGGGGCATATAGCATTTCCCAAAGAATCCAAAATATAGGATACAGGACGAAAATTGCTGCAGTAGCATGAAATAAGAAAAATGAAGATAATTAATGTATTGAATCAATGCCCTCAAATAAGGAGATAGATTGGAATTTCAATCATCTGATGACCTACCGATATTCCATAGAACTAAACGAATAAACCATATAGGCATCAGTACAACCTCTATGAGATCCTCCACTAGATTGTAGAAAGAACTGATCACAATCCATATGACTGAAAAGAAGCTTTCTAATACTTCACTGAACGTATTCCAAATTGGTAACAGGAAGCCCAAAATTTCCATAAATGGTTCTGCCAGTGGTACATGAAGAAAAGAGAAAAATGACCGAACAGCACGAGTAAACGTCAAAAACCACTTCACAGCCTTCTGAAAGTTATGTAGAAATAGCATAGTTCCCAAGTACTTGATCCTCGATGCCATATCCCAGGTTTCTATCCAATCAAAAAGTGGCCCACATAAACGTGAAGCGGTTGCCTTAAGAACAGGAACATTTTTGTACAAATCATAAAATCCTATTAGAACGGTAATGATTGATATCAAAACATATAGAGCTCTGGCCAGAGGGCACATCCATGGGCGATAGATATGGCAAAAGCCAGGATATGATTGAAGGAAGATGACCCAAGATGGAAGACCAGCCTCTAGTAAACGAAGTAACCTCAGATCAGGTGTTATTATTTGCTGTAATTTAAATGGGAGATCTCTATCATCAAATCTAAACAAAATAAGAACATCCCTGTACTCTGTAGCTTCAACTGCATTTTCATTAGAGTTGTCTAATGAGTTTTCAGCTTGCCTTTGGGTTTCCTCACAATAGACATCAACTTCAACTCCAGTACTAATAGCCTTAGTTACTTTCCTTCTCTTATAAGGCCCAGAAGGAGGAGGAGTGTGTGGCTCAAAAGTTTCACAGTCTACAGTTGCAGGAAACACCCTGAAATCGCCACAATGATCATGGGAGATATTATCCTCAATGCTGAAACTATCATCACAGATATTTTCATCATCATTATCATCATCAAAACCGATTAGCCTTGGAAAATCTTCTTCAGCATCATAGAAGACCTCACCTAAAAATAATCCAGATTAATACTGTTTCTGCACTGCAAATTTATTTCATTGAGAAAAAAGAAATAGTGACATGATGTAGCTTCAGGCTTCGAACGGATATCATGTGTAAACAGCAAACTCAATATGCACCAAGTCAAAGTTCATATTTCAAATTTCTTATAAGTGAAAAGCTATGCTATCAAAGAAAGAGAAAAAGGGAAGTGTCCACCAATGAAATATAAATTATGGTGAATACATCGATTGATATGCAGACAACCAATTGAAAGCATCCAGTAATTATTTAACCATTTTCCAAGCAAAATTTTGTACCTATCACAGTGGACAGACATAATGGTAGCTTCACCCTTTTACTACGTCATGCAAGGGGCATAATGGAATCTGCTGCAGGTGATCAGATCAATGTTAAATGAGCTGTTTTCAGCATGTCAGAGACTTAAGGGCACAAAACCTCAATGCAACCAAGAAGCAAATAACATTTATAATACTGATTTATAAGGCATAGAGTTAGCACCGTCTAAGTATATTAGACAAATGCAGGAATAGCATAGAAAATATTAATAATCAACCATACGTGTACATATTCAAACGAAAAGCAAACATACAGGTCATAATATCAAAGCCCTTTTTTCAGCAATACTGTAGAGAACTGACATGTTTAAGGTCATTCCTAAAAGATCATATTAGCCTAAGCCAAAATAACTGGACATTTCTATTTAAGCACATTTAAAAGATACGAGGATTTGCAGGTTTGACTACATCAGCTTTCAAAAAAACAGTACAAGATTGGAAACACATGTACACAAGGATGACTCCTTTCAGGTGTCCACGTTCCTTTCTAGCATGCTCTCATAGGCAAACTAGTTACTACCAACATAGGCAAACTAGACTCATTTTTAAGTGCCTGTTAAGTTTCAGACACTGCAGGCTCAATAACGCTTTTGTGCAAGTATAAAGCTATGGCAAACCTAGACCATCAAATACCAAAGGCCAACTTTTAGGAAAAGGCAACTACATGGAAAATTCATATTCCATTGGTCACAATTTAGGGTATGCAAATGCCAACTCATCGTAGACTTTTCTAAAGAATTTGTAGACAGGGTTATAGACAGTTGTTGATACAGCGTAATACCTTAATAAAGGATTCAAACAATGGCTAACCTTAGAAAAATTTTTTAAGAAAACAGAAGCTAAACCCCACAGATAATGATAGTGAAAGGCCAAAGAGAGTAACATTGCTTGAGGTAGGACATGGTCTGGCTTCTCACCACTCTTTGAACAATATAACTGAGCTATCCTTCTGAAAATTACTTAAAAGTGAAAGATTATAATCTTCTGTACAGAGGTTCTAACGAGGTTACTCTAGGTTGTTGACAACAAAGGAAATGCTAGGTCCATCCCTCCTATAACTTACAACAACTAGAATTCTCCATTGTTAACAATGTTTTTTTTAGTTCAAATGGAACAGAGAGTAGAGTAAATGAGAGGGAAGCTGATAAGAATGGATGAAAGTAAACAACTCTCCTTTCCCTTGTCAGGGAATAGAGAGTGTAGTAGAGCAAAGTAGAGAAATTATGAGCGAATATTACTGAAACCATAAAGTCTGACATGACTTTGGTTAACCAAATCCCTTGGTAAAAATTATCAAAATAACATTCAACTGGTTTTCTCTATTATAAATTTGAATAGGAATCATTCACTTATAGACTTTTAAAGGTTGATTTAGTCCTCCATCAATTGTACTAAACCTGGCGAGACTTGTAAATTAATCAAATATACTTTACTATTAACAACACTATAGGGCTCTGGCAAACATGCATCTCCAGTTTGCAATTTCTAAAATTGCAACAGTTTCTTGTGTCCAGAAAGATATAAATGCTAAGTAAAGGTTATTCTGTAAAAGTCAAGAATCATAAAGATAACTTCTCTCCTAGTATCTTCAAATATGAAGGCAAAAACATACCGATTGTTGAATCCAGGTACTCTTTCAAACGAAGCTGCTCTGAGAAAGTTCCGGAGAACCATAAAGATATACAGCTTACTGCTTGATCAATGCTGTCAAACTCCCATCTTCGCATGAATTTAGCCTCTATGGCTAGAGAGGTATCGGTCTGCAAATAAGAAGAAAAGAGATGAATACAAAGACTTGATGGTGAACTAGAAACAAGAAGTTAGAGCATATAGAAGAGCAAATACCTGAAGCTCATTCAAGTAGTTAAGACCTCGAACATTGGACCATGTGACTTCAAATACAATAAACCCATACAATGTCCTATGCAACTCGCTGCTAAGAAGCAAAGAGGTTCTCAATTTCTTAACAGGTAGCAAAACCCTTTTTTTGGACAAGGTTGCAGCATCAATCAAAGAGAACCATCTCTCAAACTTCTTGGAATCTTTAGCATTTGATTTGGAAGAAGCTTCCTTTCCCTCCTTTTTATCCCTACGACCTTTGGTATTAGCAAAAGGAGATAACCTGGACTGTTAATAGATAAAGAATGACTCAATTTCAACTATAATCTTCTTACCATAAAATACATTCACACACACACACACACACACACACACATATATATATATCAAAAAATAAAAAGGTGTATTCAACAACCTTGGTAATCATCAATTGCCACAAGAGAGCAGACCGTGAACCCAAATCCCAGAGCCATGGCCGGTTGTCCACCAAAATGTAGAATTTTTTACTTTCAAGGGCCAGGAAAAGGCTAAGATCAGAAAGATAAGACTGCAAATCTCTGCAATCAGACATTATACAACAAAATTTCATAAGAGATAAGAAAGGCAGAAAACCCTGACAATAACTCTCATATTCTGATATTTTCCCATAAAGCAAGTCCTTAAGAGTACATTTCCATTGATTATCTCAAGGGCCAGTAGTAGAAATCCATTGATTAACTCATCTGATTCTGATATAATAATCCTATAAAGAAAGTCCTTAGAAACATACAAAATTACCATATAAAAATAATCATTTAATCTCACAAGAAACGGTAATCAGAAAATGAAAATGTATGAAGAATCTTATTCATAATATTAATGGATAAATATAAACTGGTAACTGAAGCCAAAAATTTTAACTTCATGAAATTCAACTTAGAAAATGCATACAAATAATAAAACTAAAATTTCTCAAAAGAAATAATAAAACTAAAAAAGTTAATAAATTACCCGATCTGGAGACTTGTTAAAGGAAAAACAGAGCGTCCATCATCGTGTTTCCCCATCGAAATTATTTTCTAAGCTCTGTTTTAATTTCAAATTACAGCAAGTCACTGCTTAACAATTAGCATATGAGAAAAAAAATGAATTCTCATTAATATCCAACATAAGCAACATTATTATTTAAAAGTATTGACAGAGAGAGGAAAATATACCTTGATGAAAGGAATTCCATGAAAATGGAAGAGACAAAAGGGAGAGAAAAGGAAGGAAACAATCATTCTTCAACTTCATAAAAAAAACAGAGGAAAAAAAAAACGTAACGAAATAGAAAGAGAAAAAGAAGAAAAGGAAATCAACGGCGGAGAAAAGGGAGAAGATGAAGCGAAACGCACATCGAAACTAACTTCAAAAAAAAGTCAGAGCCGGAGATATGAAAAGAATCAGATACAAAGGCAAAAAAAAAAAACAGTAAAGAATTTTTTTTTTTCTAAATTGTATTAAATGGAAGGAAATAAAATGGTTGGGGGAGGCAGGAAGGGAAAGGGAAGGACTTGCTTGGCTTGGAAGGCGTGACGAAGGACGTAAAGATTCGACACGTTAGGGACACGTCTAAGGATTCAAAAAAAACGTCATTTATTGATGTGAGCTTTGGAGGAAGGAGGAGAAGGTGGTGGGGGAGGGAAGGGGTAGAATGGGAAATTAGGGGGACGAAGTTCTGCAGATCTTATGCTTCCAGCGCCAGAGAATCGTTTCCTTTGTCCTCGTCGTTGCCGGGAAGAAAGAAACTGATGAAGTACCTAAATTTTCAGAGGAAGCCAAGAAACCTGGGACATAACCGATACATGCGCGGCATTGGGATTGAGGGGATGTTAAATTTATGATATGATACGGCTGCTTCTATCCTATTTACTTGCGTCTTTCTCTAGCATGCTTTTATTTCATTTGGATTTTATATTTAATTTTATTTTATATTAATCCAATTGTAGAGATTTTTTTTTTTTTACATTAATCCAATTGATAAAGAAAAAATAACAAGGTAAATTAAGCAAGGATTAAGGAGGATTAAGTCAAAATCTTCAACATGATTAAAAATTAAATGAGGAAGAGGTTAGAACCGCGTGGACCATTTGATTTTGCCGTTTATTGAAACGCGTGTAGTGGCCTACATTTCACCAAAGAGAAAAGCACATTAATGGGTTGCTTCGAGAATATGCTAGCCTTACCCTTAGCCTGCCAAGGTCAAAGATAAATATAAATGCTATCTCCAATTGCGGCAATTAAATGCGTGTGTTGATTTATTTAAAGCTCTTTCGCGTTAAATAGCTGCCTCCATGATGCCTTTCACTAGGTGCTCTGTTCTCGTTTAAGGTTTAATTGTCTTTAGTTAAAGTATAATGTATTCAATCTTCATTGCTTAATTTAATTCTAATTCGATACATCAACATGGAACATAGTATAGTGTAACTGGCAAATTCTTATCATTTCTGTAATAAAATTTTTATATATTGGGTCAAAAAATAATAAATATATATTAGGGCATAGATTTTTTTTTAATGAAAACATATTATAATAGTAGAAAATTATAAAATTATTTAAGAACGATAATGATTAAAATATCTATTTATTTTTATATATTCATAATTATTAATTTATCTAAATACATTTAAGGTATATTTGATATATAAAATTATGAATAACATAAAATGATATAAAATTTTAGATCGAATCAGATGATATGATGTTATATTTTTTTATATTTGATATGTGTAAGAATTAAGCGTATGATAAAATTATTTTTATCTTTTACCATGCTTGTTATGTGTATAATTAAAATTAAGATAAAATATTTTTTATTACTCTAAATAAAATAAAAATAATTTCAATTTATTATTTTTTATATAAATGTAACTAAAAAAATAAACCAAAAAAATAGATATTCTATTATAATTTCTATAGATAAGAGTTATATTTAATTTTGTCCTAAAATTCATATTTTAATAAATAATCAATTGTTTTAAAATTTTTAAAAAAATTTCTTTTTATAAAAATTATATTTTCACTATTTTTTATTTTCTTTCTTTTTCATTTGTTTTCTTTCTTTTTATAATTTAAATTTAAAATAATTTATATGATTGAGAGATAAAATTATTTTATATAAAATGATTTTTCCAAAAAACATAATTGATTTTTTTTAAATTACTAATATGTTTATCTATTTTCTTTCTTTTTTATTTTTATCTCATTTTCTTTTATTCTTTCTCTCGACAATAGGGCAAAATTAAAAAAGAAAAAAATGAAAAGGGAGAGAATAAAAAAAATAAAAAATGAAAAAAAATAAAAGAAATACTATTTAAATTTAATAATTCAAAATTAATTAACTAAACAATGTTTAATTTATAATAGTTTTATGGTTAAGAGTTAATGTTATTTTTTAAAATTTAATTTAAAAACTAATTATTTCAAAAAAAAAGTACATTAATTTTTCAAAAAATTAAAATTAGTTTTTATCAAAATTATATTTTTTATTTATTTAAAAAATGAAAAAAAATAAAGAAATAATAAGAGGGAAAAGAGAAAACGCAAAAAATAAAATAGTAAAAAATTAGGAAAAAAAAAGAAAGCTGTAAAGAGTATTAAGAAAGCTTAAGGAAAAGAGTTTAAAGCTTTTATTGTAACCAAAGCTGTTAACAATTGATCCTAAATTCATGTGAAGATGAGTGTGGATTGTATTTAATGATCTTATATCAATGTAGATTATATTTGATAATCATAGGTAAGTTGGAAATCAGTTGATATATTATAAAATGATACTTTAATGATATTAGTGAAAATAGTTGAGTAAATCCCTTTTAGGTGAGGGTGAGCCCACTTTATAATAAAGAGTCTCGATATCGATTTTTTTTAATAATAACATGACAGTCGAATGTATATGATTTAATAAATGTATTGATTAATTTTGTTGATTGAATAAATATAACTAATTTGTTAAAGTGTGAAAAAAAGGAATAGTTTGATAAAAGTTAAAATGTCTTCATTTGTGTAAAAAAATAAATAAAATTTTTCTTATTTTAAGTTAAATGGATATCAGATATATAAGCCCTAAAACTCGAAATCTATTCAAAATGGTGACGACCCACCGACTTCTGTACTTGAGATTATTTTGTAAATTTATTATATATTGGCCTTACTTATATTAAAAGTAATAACTATTTATAAATGACTTAATTTATATCATGAAATACTATATTAGAGTTGTACCGTTGGATGAACCAGTTCGATTGTCCAGCGAGTTTGAGAATTTTTTTTATCCACCTTTGATCTATTTTTTTTTCTTTTTTTTTAATATACAAATTTTTTTTTTTTTAAATTCACACGAGGGATTGGCTGTCACAGCCAATCAACCCTTAACTGGGATGATTTTAGTATAAGCTATAAATAAAAGATGGATTTTTTATTTCATAAATTTCACTTTTTTTTTAATTAAAATGTTAAAATTTTAAATTAAAATCTCAAAATTTTAACCATTACGTTGTACCCTTGAAGACAATAGTTTTATGGATTTTGATATGAGAAATGACTATGATAAAAAAAAAATGTCAACATCAATACTAAAATTTTATGTGAGAAATGTTTTTAGCAAGCGCTCCTACAAGACCAAAGACCCATTATAATCATTTGTAATCTTAATCTCCAAGGAGAAAAATATAAGAAGTGTACATCAAAAACGAAGTTCACTTTGAAAGTTTCAACGAGTATGAATGCACGGAAATGCATTTAAGCATAGCGCATCAGTAACTAAAATAGAAAGAAAATACGCCTATTAACTGCATTATGTCTAAGTGTCACAATCAACTTTAGACTCAATTTTGCTTGAAGCTGAAGGTTTTTTTTTTTTAGTAAAATAACTTTCACCACCCTATTGGACCCTACATTTTCGAGCTAGTTTGACAATCCTTATCCCAATGGGTAGCTTCGAGTTGACTTTGTTCAATAAATCATGTAGGAATTGATTGGAATTAAATGAGGGCAAATTGTAATTTCAATGCACACTGAATTTCTTTATCTCAAATGGAGCTTTTGAATGAATACAAGGTTTACAACAAAATGGTTAATCCATCTAACAAGGTTAGGTTCAAATTTTGATGTCTAATACTTGTAATTTTTTTTTTTAGTTTCTTACTTAACATGAAGATGGCCATACTCTAACTTTACCCTCTGACACCAAAATATAAACTAGAGAGTTGTGGTTTAAGCTGCTTCCATTTGTCAGAAACGGTTCCACATTTCCAAGTCAAAGACTGAAAGCAGCATTTGGCTCCGCCACCTAAAAAATGGAAAAGCGGATAAGATGCTCGCGAAATGCGTAAAGCGCACTCTCTTTAAGCTCGATCAATGGAGGCTTTGGTTTGGCCCCACCTCTACCTGGAACCAAAATCATAAGCTCGTTGGACCCACCACATTTTTTTGGACGCATCTGAATAAAGGAATCAGAACACTAGGAGGTTTCGTCGCAAGTAGAGGCGGTGAATGATTCGTTTGATTTATTTTTTTATTTTTTTTTCATAACAAACAATATTATAAATTTTTAAATTTTAATATGAATTTAAATTGATTTTTAAAAAATAATTTTATTTTAATTTAATTTTATCAATTTGTTTGAATTCATTTTTTTAGAATTTTTTTATTATTTTAATATATTTAAATAAAATTTAATAAATAATAGTTATTTTATTTTATAAAAATTTAAAATATATAATTTAATTAGATTTTATAATTTAAAATTTAATTCGAATTTAATAAAATATTTATTATTTGTATGTAAATTAAATTAAATAAAAAACCAATTTAAATCAAATTAAATACTATATTTTCGAATCACTTTTATTTTTTTCACTTTTTGTGGCACCAAACGGTAGGGCCCATTCTTCTTTGTTGATTTTTTTTGGGGTAATATAAAATAATACGGTAGGACAGATTACAGTGATTTATTAGATCTATTGATAACTAGATTGATAGGTACATATATATCATAAATGGATATGCACATGTGAAGGTCCACGATTAAATCCACGATTTATAAAATACAAAATCATTTTTATTTTTTAATGTGCGATTCGTGACACATGAGGTGGTGTTGTTTTTGTCAGAATGCAGATGGACATGCATCATGCGTCATGGATGCACCTGAGTTTGGACTTTGGGGCATCCTTCGCTTCATCAATTTTTCTTCATGTGGGGTCCTTTCTACATGGCATGATAGATGACATGTTTTGCCATCGACTGATGATAGGGTCACGCCTTTTTCCATCACGTTACACCCAAATCTAATTGTTTCTTTTTTATAATGTATTATATTAACAATAATAAATAGTATTACTTTTTTCTCATCTATCTATTATATATATAATATAAATGTTGCAATTTCGGAAAGATATTGACCACATTTCGATCATTTTTTTTAATGGGACTCACATTTTGGATTTTTTCGATTAGTTTTTTATTTTTTATTTTATTTAATTTTTTAAATATATTTTATTATAAAATTAATTTTATTTTTAGTGTAGATCCACTGCTTTTTATTGGTGAGACCCACTTTTGTTTTATTTCCATCAAGTATTTTTTTAATTTTTTTTTAATTTTTCAACTCTTTAATAAATTTTATTATAAAAATTTTTATTTATAGTGGAACTCACTATTTTTTTATTTCTCATGAAGTTCGCTCTTTTTCAGTTTTATTTTTTTTATTTTTTTATTATATATATAATGCTTTTATTTCAATGAGATTCACGATTTTATTATGAGATTCACATTTTTATTTTATATATTTTTAAAATTTTTTATAATTCATAATTATTTTAAACATATGAATTATTTTTTAATTATCTTTTCTATGAGACTCGCTTTTATCTTTGTTTTCTTTTTTTTTTTTTTGGTGTCGCGTTTTTTTTTTTATTTAACATTTAATAACTATTTTGTTTTTAAATTTGTATATAATTTATACCAAGTTTTCTTTTTATAAAAAACTTAATTAATATTTTTATATTTTATTTTTTTATTAGACCCACTTGACATAAATGACATGCCATGTGTTTTTTTTTATTTTAGATTTTTTATATATTTAATAAATAATTCTTTAGATTTTTTTAGCGACTTATTTGATATAAAAAAATGTCACATGTCAAATAATTTGATTTTTTTGGTTTTGTTTTTTGTTTTTATTTACAAATTTTCCTTTTTTATTTGATAAATATTTTAAATATTTTTTTAATATTAGACCCATTTGATATTATTATTAGAAATATATTATTTAGTTACTTTTTTAATTTGGTAATTTTTTTAAAAAAATAATAGTGATATAGGTATCAACATGAGATTCAAATTATCTTATAGATTGATAGTTAAACATGTTTATAAATTAAATTAGATCAAACTAAACTCAATCAATCTTTTAAAAATCATATCTAAAGTTCGACCCATGGATCAATGAAGTTTAAAATATTAATATTTTTAAATGTATTTTTAATTAAAATTAAATTAAAAATATTTTTATTACTAATTTAATATCTTAAGGGGAAACCAACTCAAAAACCACTTTCTAAGACTCAACTCGTATAGGCCAAATCCACAAACCATCCAGCAAATGAACAAGCTTACTGACAAAGAAATTTTTAAATGTTACAAGCAAAATCAAAATCAACTAATGTTTTATTACTTCGCATGTAGCCAATTAAATAAAATATACTACTTTAAATAGTATAGTCATTGGTGTAATGCTTTAAAACCAAATTAAAGGCAGAATTTATTTAGATACTTAAAACATGGTGCTTTCTTTTTATGTTGAGATGAGATGAGACGTAGCTACCTACTCTTTGTTGCATCGTTACCTAATACATTTGTGATTTTGGATGAATTTGGACATTGATCGTGTGTAGCGTTCATTTGAGCTTCATTGATTGGGCACCTACAATAATAATTCCCACTTGAGAGATCGGGAGTAGATATGGTAAAGCGTGCTTGATTATTGAGATAAGTTATAAGATCTATCTTTTTTTTTTTTTAATGGATAAAAAATTTTAATTTAAAAAATATAATATCATAAAAAATTTAATATTTAATAGATAAACTATAAAACTACTTCAATATTTTTATTACGTGTAAATGAAAATAAAAATTTATTATGCGATAAATATGAAAAAAATAATAAATAGAAGCAATATGCAAAAATAATAAAATAAAATTTAGATTCTAAAATTTGATATCATATCAAATATTTAATATAAAATTAATTGATAATAAATTAAAAAATTTAACTTTAATATAAGATAAAAAAAAAACTCGATATTTATACGATATCAACACTATTAACATATCTTATTTCCATTTGCATTAAGAACTCAGCAGTTAGGTAGACGATATTATTGGAAACATCAGCCTTCCAATATTCGATTCTTGAAGAATTTTATCTTTCTTCAAAAGTGAGCTTCCTACTACCTTCGTCCCATGACCAAGATAATCATGTTTTTCAGTTCTTCTTAAGGTAAAATCGAAGATATACTTTTCCCAGCTGCTCTTTGAATAGTATAATAATTTCTGTTACGATTTATTTTATAAAATAAGTAAGGGCGGATAAATAGGGTGTTTATATAGTTTGAAAAATAAAAAATAAAATTTAAAGAAAAAATTTGTAAGCATATCCTAAAATTTTTTTAAACATATTTTTCATAAATAAGATTAATAAATTCATTGAAAATTATATATCATAAATGAATATTAAAAAAAAAACTTAAATTTGTCACTTAAGATGTTTCAACTATTTAGATTAAAGTGAATATTCAAATAAAATGAAATGAGTAAGGGATTTTATTTGGGATCATGGGTTAGTTCATAATTTAGCTCAAATTCATTTACTTTTTTTGATTGTGAAAAAGATAGTGTTTTTCACTTTTAACCATTATAACTTTTTAACTTTTAGAATGTATGAGATATTTGAAATGTATCATGTTCATCTTTATTTTACCTTTTGAAACATATTTTACTGTTACAGTATATATTAAATAATAAAATGATAAAACGTAATAATGCGGGAGTTACTATCTTGTATGATATATGTATTTTTATAACTTAGATTAATGAACCGAATTTTTCCACATCATTAGTATAGAAAATTAATTCAGCAATTCCATTTTTTAAATGACATCTCTAGCCCTTCATTCTTGTTGCCATCTACCAATGTTTTGCTTCTGTCCTTAATAAATTCACGTCCATTTTTGGTTATTGATCAAATTATGCAATTACTTAATGTATTCATTTGAGATTTAGTACTCCAATGTATGATTTATAAAAATTGAGTAATTTTATTATGAGCTAATTTGGATTTCATTGTATTTTTTTTTTACCTCAATTGCTTCGTGTTGTGTATTTGTGAGAGTAAAATATAGTCGATTTTTCTGTTCAAGATAGCCGATTTATTTTTTGTTTAAAATTAAAATGTAAGATACTTTTAAATTATAATAATAGATTATTTTTAATAAAATAATCGATTATCATATTTAATCTCATTATTACTATTAAATTTATATCTAAATACATATTTTTATTATTAATTTTAATCTCATAATTATATAACTCGTTACTACATTAACTAAATTTATTAGTACTATTATTTTTAATCTTATCGCTGAATCTAAATATACATTAAAATATCACTTTCATTGATTAAAGAAAAAATAAAACAATTTTCTCTTTTTAACTAAGGTTGGCATCGGGTTGGGTTCGAGACGAGTTTTGCTCGCTTCGAACCCGACTCGATTTTATGCATTATTAAATCTGAATTCGATCCTATTCCAAATTTTTTTTTGTTTTTTCATATTTGAATCCGATCCGATATTATATAAATCGTACTCGACTCGATTCGATCTAAATTAATAAAATATTATTTTTTAAATATAAATATTTAAAAATATCATTATATATATAAATAATTAATTAATTAAAAAATAATTTTTTATATAATATCGGATCGAATTTACTTAAAATTTAAATTCGATTCGACACTAATTATTTTTAACTTTACTCTATCTAAATCAAAACTCAAATTAAAAAAAAAAAATTAATCCTATAAAATTAAATTGAGTCGAAACTTGTCAGATTGGATTAACGTCTCCGACGAATTGAAAATCGTATAAGCATGAATTTGACACTCTCATCTCGAGGCACTAATCCTCCTTTGTAACCAAAAAAAAAAAAGAAATAATTGCAATTGGAATCTATCACTATCATGTTTCATTAAAATATCACTTTCATATAAAATTGAGATGAAAGTGCAGAATTGAGCTATACTCCATTGACATGGATTGGGGAGTGGTCCATATTTCGGAAACCCCATTGGTTGTTACTGCTTTTGAGATTCGTTCTCACGTTAAGCAATCAATTTTTTACGGGTAAAAAACCCTTTTGTAGAACTGGAAGAAAGTAGCAATAAATTCTTCCCTTTGTAGCAATAGCCTTAGATTACATAATTTATCACTTTCTAGCACATTGCAAAGATCAAACACACGCTTTTGAAATTTTCCCATTTCTTTTTACTTATTATTTTAAGACTATCAAACAATTTTGCCAAAATGAATCTTCTTTTAAGGTTATTATATTAAATAAATAATTGTTATTATAATAATATCAATATTAACTCAAATAGCATGCATTTTAATCAGATTCGATAAATTTTTAAATATATAATGTTTTCCTTAACATATAAAAATTAAAAATTTAATGGTAAATTAAAATTTTTTAAAAACATTACATTAATTATCAATTATTATATTAATAAAAATATTATAATAAATATTATCTCGAATACACATGAGCTTATTATTTATGATTTTTTTTATTATTAGTATGAATTTTATATAAAATTTTAAATTATAATTAATTAATTATATTACAATAATTATAAGTAAAATACCCTAATGTAACACTAATTTAGCAGAATCTTTTATTTAAAGCTAACGACCAAATTTTGTTAATGCATTTTGGCGGACGTTGCAGGGGGCTGTGGACCCCAGAACTGTTTCCTTGTTTTGTAATGAATTCCCTTTGTCACCTTTCTGGAACAACGCAATCGGCTGCGTTAACGTTACGAGTTGTCGCGTTATGCCGACATCAAAAGAAGAAACGCAGTTTGTAGCACTCACCGTAGGCGGCTGCCGCTTTTTTATGTTGCTTTTTAGCGAACCATAAAATAGTATTTTATTTTTATATGAAAAGTTAAAACAATAAAAAAAAAATTTAAATTTTGTTATTTTATTTAAATAATTTTTATATTTTTATTACATTTGACAAGTCTCTGATATTTAATTTACATCTAAATAAAATTTTACTTTATAATTTATATTCAAATAAATTTTTAACATTTAATTTATATTTAAATAAGCTTTTGATATAAATTATTTTTTATTTAAAATAAAAACTTTTTAAAATATAAATAAAAAAATACATATTTAAGTAAAATATAAAATTTATTTTAAAAAATGTAACAGTTCAAGTTTTCTTTAGTATTTTAATCATATCAAATTACGTTTTTTTACCCTTTATTTTTGGAAAATCCTTTTCTTCTTTTTGTGTGATAGCAAATTTTTTTCTTGAATTTGGTAATTAACTAAGCTAATTTAAAATATGATATGATAATATAATATAAAAAAATAAAAATAATATAATTAAAAATTTTAATAAAAATTATATATAAATTTAACAAAAAAATAACACGTTTTTCATGTCAACACAAATTATATACATAATTTTTAAATAAAATAAAATATAAATATATAATTTATCAATATTTTATATTATATATATACACAAATTGCTCAAATTGTCAGATCTATAGTTGAATCACGATATTCACCCATTCTTGTGTTCAGATTTGGTGCCAAGGGGAACTTACCAACAATTTAATAATGGTCGATCGATTTGCATAGTTTAAAATTTTTTGTCATATTTTTTTAATCATTGATTTTAATATATCCAAGAATAAAATTAAATCATTTTTTTTCTATTTTTACTTATTTCTTTCATATCTTGAACCTATTAAAATCAAAAATTAAAAAAATGTATAAAACTTTTTAAATTTTATACTATATATATGTTTACATCCCACTCCCACTTTCATAAAACTCAGAAATAAGCATACGAGTGACCGTACATTCAAAATATCGTTTGAGCGTTGTCAATGACTTGAACACTCGATTTACAGCTTTCAAGGTGAAGGGATACTTCATCTGTAGAGTTTAACATTTCATATTCAGAATTTCAAGTTCATGTTTATTCCATATATTTACTATTGATTTCCACATTTTCTTTGCTGCTATTTACAAAAATTATTAAGGGCCTAGAAAAAGAAAACAAGCAATTCAAGCATCAATCCAGTTTGAGCACAAATGGCCCAAAACCATTCAACCAAGTAAAAACAAAATTGTAAAAGTTAATTATATCTAAATCCAAAGTCAAATTTTATTGATTCATGCAGTAATCTTTAAAGGTGTATTGAACAAATATAATCCCTTTCCCTATCTACAGGCTGCGAGCTCCTTTCTATACAAAAAATATATATTGCTTATACTTTTATAATTTTGAACTTCTGAAAATATAGTTATAGTATTCCTGACAGAAAATGACCAATCGTCCCCTTAGAAAGTAAAATTAAGGGAAAGGCATAAACTATCTTAACAAAATACGGAATTCCTATAAGATTTTTTGTTGGAATCTTTCTTTCCGTACTCATTTCATTCCTATAGAAATTATATAGCATTCATTTGGAAAATGAGGAAGAATTACAAGAACAGAAAACATTACTACAGAGAAAGCAAACAAATACGTACCCGACAGAATTAAAGACCATTCTTGTTAACTGATGGAGGCCAAGACAATCTCCTGTGGCTTGTACCATCATCCCGCTGAAAGTCCCCCACCTCACTATTTTCATTCTCTGCTTCTTGATGGTCAAGTTCTTGGCTTCTAAGGCTTTTGATAGCTAAGTCATCAAAACTTGATTCGTTTTTCCAAGTGGGTGGAGTCATGCACTCTGATTCTCCAAGTAGTCTTTGGGAAGGATCCTTGGCTGTTTATGTTGGCAGAGAGGAAGCAGAATGCCCCACTCTCAAATTTTGAAGTGTTGCTAATGACTCTCTCATTGCAGACATGGCCTCAAAGAATCGGGTGCATGATGCTAAAGCAACAGGAATTGGACGGAGCATCTCCTGTGTGAGGAAAAGAAAAACAAAATATCAGAGCGAGCAATAAATGCTAATTAGAAAGTGAGCGATGCTAGATGTCACACTCCTTGGACATAAATAAAAAATTATCAAAATGTGTATTTAAGCCTACCCCCCAAACTGAAGGAGAGTCCTTAAAGTTCTGGCTCCATTGGAAGTCAGTAACAGATGCTGTCAATGCACCATAATCACTTGCAGCCTTCACCAATAGTTCAGAAAATTGTTTCTGCGGAAATCCAAGAAACAATACCATTAGCAATATAATTAGTAAAATGTTTCTGTTTTCCCTATGGAACTAAAACAACCAGCCACCTTCAAGCTTCAAGCATAAAAAATTACTTATTGTCTTCAGTTTAATTTTTGTATGGAAGAATATTCAAGTACTAAAACTCACATTAAAAAATGTGGCACACCTACTTTGACATGATTTTTTAAATATTTATGTTTGCAATTTTTAATTTCATTCTTTAAAATTTTGAATTTATATTTTTGATTTTTAAAAAACTCCTGTCTTCTTCCATCTTTCAGCAAACTATAAACTTAAAATTTTAGTTGATCTCAATTCTGATAATACAAGGTTCTGCAAATTGAGGATATCAAAACCCGTGCAGATCCAAAACAATTATACCAGTTAATCCAACCCTCTGTTAATCTTTCCACATAATCTAAACAAATTTCACACAAGCATTCATATTTATATGATATAATGTCATGAAGTGTAATATTTATTCAATTATTGAATGATTATATTTGTTGGTAAAATTGTGGAAAATATGAAAATTTGGAAATTTGATTCCCATTTTAAACTGAACGTGGAATTCATTGGCTCACCAATTCAAGGCAGCAAAGAAGATAAATACAATTGTGGAAAGAAAGATAACCAGAAGGGGAAAGGCAAAGAATAATTAATTCCATATAACAATGATAATTCAACCATCTCAGGTAGTTCTATAACCTACAAGTCCTCGGTCCATTCATGCTTGGTAGACCACAAATTTTTTAGACATCCAAACAACAAAAAATGAAGAAATGAACTTCCAGAAATCATTTTCATGGTTACCAAACAGAGCCTAGGTTTTGAAATTTTATTGTGCTTGTGTTAAAGTACACCATTGAAGAATGACAAACCTGATATTCTGCTTCCACTGGAATGCAATCTAGGGAATATGGTTGTTGCAGACGAGCTATAATTCTATCCTGCCAAAATAATGAATGGAAAAAAAAATCAGATAAATAAAAAGAGTCCTTTTGGTTGTGTGACCTGAAAAGTAAGACATAATGTGTTAGGGCAAAGACAATAGCTTCTTTTAGCAACCAGCTTAAATATGGAGAAATTTTGACTTTGTAAACAAACTTCTTAGGACAAAAAAAATAAGCCAATGATGTAATCCTCAGAAGGATACCAATATCAATAGGTCAATTATGGTCTCAATTCCAGAAACAATATATTAATAAGAGAAAATTCCATGATCCCGAATGAGTGGCATACACATACTTATATTATTGTTTATAGCAGCATTTAGAACAAGAATTTTCATAGTTAAATTTGGTTTGAATAGAGGGAGATTTTAAATACAAACATAAACCAAACTCAGAACAGGAATAGAAACAAAACCTCACCCATCCTCCTAACCCCATTGACAAAGTGTAAAGATAAAGAGGAATTGTTGCAGAAAGTAGTGGCAATAAGAAATTTGCAACTGGAGGTGTAAAACACACACAACATTAGCAAACTACAGTACAGTACACGATAAGAAAACTTGAAATTACCTTATTGTGAAGAACATCTTTCAATATGGTAGTAATCCTCGCCAGTGTCTCACACTTCTTTTCCATTTCACTCACATGTGTTAAATGAGCAACATTTTTATCATCCTAAAAATGGCATAAAACCAGTCACTCAAAGAATAACAGACTTGCAGTTAAAGAACCTACACTGTGCTTGAATCAGCAAGATTAAGTTAAACAAATAAACTTCTATGTTTTACATAAAATGTTTTTGAATATATATAACCTTAAAAAATACAAGTATTAAGTTTCCTTTGTGTGTGCACGCATGTCATGGTTTTCCTTGTTTAATGTTTTACATGAACAAAACTGAAACTGAACTGCTCCTATTTCATTTTTAATAGAAAACCCAACCAATTTAAAAAGTCAAAACTGGGGGAAAAAAACAGTTTGGTTTAGTTTCTTGGTTCTTCTGGTCAATTGCACACCCTGAATACTATCTAAAAGTGTCACATAGTTAACATTGCATGCAGTACAAAAATGATGGAGAAAGAATAATTAAACTGGGAAGTTTTACCTTTCGGCCTTGTAGTTCCACTTGCAAATCTGCTATTTTTCTTTGTACAGAGGTTAGCTCTCTTAGGACCTTTATCAAATCATCACCCTTTTCCCCTGTACTAGAGTTTAAGTTTTGCACTTCTTCCTGCAGAAGCAAAACAATATTAACTCTGATACAGTTTCAAGGCATCAGTCCCGTCGATTTTCTAGCTTTACCATATACTTTTAGATTCAACGTTTGTTCATAGGCTAAAGGACAGCAAGTGCCTATGGAAAGATTCATAAATAAAAACAAAAGTAAATGAATTAAATCAGGAGACCTATTCAAAACATCTACACAGTCAAACAGATTTTCACACTCATGGTTCCACAGACGACAATGTACAAACTTTTTATTCCATACATTTAAAGAGAAAATGCTTAGAGACATTAGGTTTCAAGGAAACACATCTTATCTTCAAACTTCCTAGACTTGTATGAGTGATTGATCTATCATTTTAGTTTACGGCCTAAACCCCTACATCTTAAATAGTTAAATGAAAATCAAATACTTCAGCTAGTGCTCAGGATCCTACATTTACAATTCTCACAAACAGATCATAGGGTTTTGATGGTTAAATTTTTCTTAATTGACAATTGAACAAAAGGGGAAAAGGGCCAATCAATTTCAGTATAAGCTTCAAAAATCCAACTTCATATCACAAACTGCAGTCAGTGATAACATATCATGCAATTGCTTGACATAAAAGACAAGAATAAAAGATCGCAATCTGCCCAAGAGAATAGCGTAATTTGGGAGTTTCAAATTGCATGATTGATGTGTTTGAACATAAAAACCAATAATTAATTTGAATAAAATGAATCCAAAAAAAAAGAGCAGCAAAGCAAAACAGGGAACCTGAGAAGGGGAAGGGGGAACGGAGAAACCAAGATCGGCGGCAATGGAGAGTGCATCGGACATTCCTCCGATTCGCCTAAATGGCTTTTTCCCAACCCATGTCGTGTCGCTTCCCATCGACATTTCACGCCCAAACACTTCCTTTCACTTTCTGCCGATTTGAAATTACTTCCATAAAAGTTTCGATAACTGGAAAGTTGGTGATGGGCAGGGACGGCCAGTGCCAGATGTGTCCGGCCGGCCTGTAGTTGAGGATTTTTTAAACATACACCTTATTTGAATTTAAATGATTTATTATTACTACTAATTCCGTTTGGAATTTGCAACAAACAAAGAGCGAATTTTAATTTGAGAAGTGAAAAAGCTCTTTTTTTTTTTTTTTTTCAAGATTTCAATCTCAGTCCAATCAAGTTTATAAGTGAGTTTGTATTTTCTTTTATTTGAGAAAAAGTAATTTTTCAAAAAATAGACTTACAGTGATTTTTTTAAGGAAGATATATAGTATTTCTTTTTAAAACAAGATTTTTATTGTAAAAAAAATTTGAAACAGATAAATTATTTAATTTTTTAAAATAAAATAAAATATATCATATTTAATAATTTAATATGTGTAATTATAAATCATATGTATTAAAAATAATTCCAACAAAAATTATTAACAAAATTTAAATTTAATATCAATAAAAATGATAAATTTTAATTAATTAAATTAATCATTTATTAATATATAGTAATTATTTTTGACATTATATATAGTAATTATTAAAGCAAATATGCGGGCAAATGATTATATTTCGTACTATTCTTTCTTTTTATTACATTTTAAGGTACGCTGCTTGTCAATTACTTTTAGTTGTCTAGACCATAAATTTGATTTTTTTTTTAATTGTGAATTTTTGCAATTTAAAACAAGGTAGTTTTCACATTTGAAAACTTTTTTCTAATTTCTTGATTCTTGATAGTGGCCATCGGTCAATGCGGTGGAGATTCATTTTTTTGGCCGTCTGATTGAGATAGAAACGTCATTCCAGTTCGATCAACGACGTCGACGTCTAGGAGCCTAAATGTAGTCTACACCAGTGAAATAAAATTAAATCGAAATAAAATGTATCGTATTTAATAATTTAAAATAAATAATTATAAATTATACATATAAAATAATTTAAATAAATGATCACAATAAAATTTAAATCCAATAATTTATTATTAAAAAAAAATTAATCAAGTAAATTAATTAATTATTAATTATTAATTAATTTATTAAACTTTTGTTTTACGAAGTTTGTATCATCTGGCCCAAACATTTTGGGCCTATTTATAACAAATCCGAAACCCACATTCGGCCTCTTCAAAACCAGTAAAGAATTCCAATCGAGAGATCTAGGGTTTTTACTTCGCTACTCTATAAAATCCGCATCTAAGTTCTTTCATTCATAACGAAAAACATGTAATTTTAGGGTTTTTATTTTGTAAAATAAATTTGTAAGGAGGAAGAAAAGTGTTGAGAGCGAAATCCCAATGAGGAAGAAATCCCATGGATAGGAAGTGCCGTATGACACTTTAATCAGCAGCGTCAATACGCAAAGGAAACTTTCCATTTTCCCGTCCGCCAATCTCAGCCCTCTGATTATTGTTCTTAGGTGATTGATGGTTGGCCGGGAATCTACGCGGGGGCTTCCTCAAAGCGTGTTACGCTGTGTGAGTGATTTGAAACGGGTCTCTGAGGGTGTGCTTTTGGTTTTCCAACAATCATTTTAATTATTTATTTGTGGAGTGTTGGGTCCGATGCCACGTCGCCGGTAGCCAAGAAAAGAGCAGTGACCGGCGATGCTACGATCGGATCGAAAGGAATGTCATGTTTCGCTTGCTGATAGGAACCGGTGGATCTGACTCCTTGTGATCTACGGAGCCGTTTTCGGCGATTACATATTCTTAAATGATTTTTTTCCTTAACTCTTTTAGTAATCTTTTACGATTAATAGTCGGAAAGTGATTGATGAAGCCAATGAAGAGTTTTCTATTAATAGTTGGAATTACCGACTGAACTTTTAATTTTGATGTTACTTTCACTGGCTGTCTGAGGCTTCATTTATTCAGTTTGATTTCGTTTTTCGATTTGGCCCCTGGGGTTCCTCCCATTATCAAATTAAACCCTAGATTGAAATTTTTGTCTCCTTGTCCCAACAAACAGAAAACTTTGAGTATCAAGAGGCAAACAAGGTGATTAGCATTGACAAGGAAGATCTCAATTTCAATATGAACTGATTTCCTTTATTATTGCCATCTACAAGAAGCAGAGATTAAATGCTCTAAAACCCTACCCTGGGCCCCTTTTACAACGGCTCACAAAAAATTGGATTCGTGGTGGAAACAAAAGGAAAGATTAGGGCATCTACTACCAAATTGGGATTGGATTAGCCAAAGAAAATTAGCTTTTTGATTTTTGCCTGCTATCGGGACTCCACTAGGTTGGTGGAAAGAACCTGTTGAGGTTGAATGGCAAAGTGTAGAACTCCTCATTTCTATTGTCTCCTCTAAATGTTCTGAACTTGACCCACCATGGCATCCCTCTATCTTTCTTCGATTTTTCCACTTCTATCGTATTGTCCAGAAACACCGCCACGATCAGACCAACTGTTGCCGGCGATGAGAATATGGTATTCACCAATGCATTGAACTGCATGGACACTTACCTGCATCGTTAAGACACTAGCCTACAATTTATCAGGAATCTAATGGAATGGGTTTGACTACAATGCTTACCCATCCTGCATTGGTGTGAACGAGACCTCGGTATGTTGGATTCCAATATTCATTAAAGAATTGTGGGATGGAAATCCCAAGGAAGAGTGATAGCCCTGTAATAATGAGGTTTCTCATGCAATTCATGTTTGTGAATTGGAGAAATGATAATCCAACTGAAGCTACAGCAATCAGGAAATTGTCATTAAGGACATAAACAACATGGAAAAAAAAAAAAGAACTTGGATAAAAGTAATACATACCCACAAGGCCAAACAGTACACAATATAGTGCTGCAAAGATCGGGAAAGGTATGGATGCAAATACAGCTCCAAATTTTCCTGCAAAAACATGAGTCAAAATACCATAAACGGGGAAGAATATGTCAATAATTTGTTGATGCTGTCACAATTAAGTGGTCTTAATTGTTATAAGTAAGTCAAAAACACTGTTTGTCTAACTCTAAGCCACATGCCTGGACACTGGTTAAGAGAATTATAAATGCTTCTCATAGCATGAATCAAGTCCCTTGCTCCTTAGGATTCCAAAGTAAGGTGTAAGTACCTAAGGTTGAGAAAAACATCATGAAGGCAGCAGATATCTGAACAACTCTGCGACTTCCAACTCGGCTTAGCCCGAGGAGTCCAACATTTTCCCTGAAACACAAGCAAGATGTCTTAAACATGGGGGGTCAAGACAACACTAGCAGCATGCAGCAATAGCTGCTGTAGATATCTTACACAGAAACAGTAGAACCAGTCCCCGTTCCAAATAGACCATCAAGCAAGATGCCAATCCCCTGCAAAATGATTATGAAAATTTTATAGCTCTTCAATCCACTTGAATGAAGTATGACAAAAAAAAAAAAGGTAACTGAATGAAATGTCAAATTACTAAAGTTAATATAAGGTACATAGTATGACAAAGTTGAAAATTTTAAAATTGTGTATAGTCTATAGTGTGTGAGAAGCTAGAAGGATGATGCTCATGGCTGAGGATGAAACAGATCAGTTGTTTTTTACACTGAAGCATAATTTGAAGCAATCACGGAAAGATTATGTTCACGCTACATGTAAGCTATTTCTATATCATTCAGTGACTGCTTAAACCTTAAATGATGTTAAAATGTACAAAAATCTTTAAAATGGCAACTTTCTGGATAAACTCAATAATAACAGCTCAATCCTTCCTTTTCTGTTTCTGTTTCAACTATAGAAAATATTCATATCAAACAGAAATAAGATCAAATCAATTGCTATAGAATAACAGACTTTAAAAGATATTAAAGTAGTTATACTTGCTTGCTATATAAATGACAGGCTCTTTTATCTTCATCATATATCCTTCCCCTCAAATGCTAAAATAATATGCTACAGTCAATAAGTACATGCTATGATAGATTGCCAATGAGGTCTTATCTTAATCCTAAGGGAAAGGCTCCTGAACCAATAAGGCCCTAGGTTCAAGTTTCACAATGTGAGGGTTTGATCCAATTTTACGTTGGATTTTCTTCAGCTATATGATGGTTTGTTGGTTATCTGTTTGCTGGATTTCCCTCTACAAGTGCTTGTTTGGTTGATCATATATGTATTTTCTTAGCTACTTGTACTTGTTTGGTTTATCAGAAAAATGGAATGAAAGAAAAAGAAATAGAGAGCAATAGTAATATTAAACCAGCCCACCTGCCAGCCAATCCCACGGCTTAATACGTAAGCTGGAGGTGGAGTTGCAATAGCCAATCGAGATGCTGCCTTGTAAGCTCCAGTTGACTATAGCAAGATAGGTAACATTAAGAAGCAATTTCATCAATCCAGACATTATTTACAGTAGACTTGTCAGTTTGAACTTTGAGTAGAATGTATCATCGATAGATGTACCTCAACCATAGACACTAAAACAGCAGACATCATAGCAAAGGAATGGCCAGCTGAAAATGTAGGAGGACCCCACTGAAGAGGGTAAGGGAACTTGAACCTGAATCATAAACATTAATGTCAGAACCAGTGAAACAGAACACAAGTAAAGAGAGGTTAAAGTTGATATTTTGATATACCACGGAGCAGTAGATATGAGATTTGCTCTGTCAGTACGGCAACTAAGTTGAGTAGTATTCGGCTTGTAACGGTAAGCCCCACTGGCAGTCAGTGTAAGAGAATAGATCCAAATGATTGCAACACAGATCAATACAGGAAACCTTTCAAAAATAGGGACATTTCTTAATGGCCTCACATGCTTTAGGTACTGCAAACTCCCAAAAAGCCATAACATGTGAAACTCAAGCAAAATAAATAAAGGAGTGAATAAAAAATAAAAGGAGAGAAAAAATAACTGGGGCAGTGATATGGTAACAGTTATACTAAAAACTTACTTGCGACACTCCAATCACCAACAACAGCATTGGCAGCCCGATTTCCACACAGTTTCCCAGCTGAAACAAATAATGCAAACAACAAATTAGAGGTGTGTGATACTCACATAGAAACAGGAAGTATCCCATTCAGCTAATCTCAGTAAGATTTGATATAGTGGTTACTGCAAACATAAGTCATCTGTTAAACAAAAACATTGCGGTGAAAAATGAAATATGGATGGTCAACACTCCAAGTCAACATTGGAATTTAAGAATCTCATTCCTCAAAAAGCTAAATAACAATCTTAGCATTGATATCAAACAGCCCACTTAACTGAAAAAATGACATTAAATGTGTTTGGGCGAAACTATAATATGATTTTCTTAATATTAACTAGACTTACGCATCCATTATTAGCATAAACATTTCCCAATAGAATCTAATTTTTCTTTTACTTTAAGTCATGGTTGGTTTTTTATTTTTTACTTTTTTCCCCAGAAAGTGGGTAGTTATGATCATAAAAAGAACTAAAGATAAGAGAAAGTGTCCACTCAGTGAGGGGGAATGATTCGAACGAAGGCTCAACACCATTTAAGGAGACTAAACTAATCATCCAAAGACAACAAGGATGATTTAGTAGCTTCCTGTGACACTTTAAAAGGAATTTTGATAGCACACTGAGCTAACAATCATATTCAATGAGCTAGAATTAAAAAAAAAAGAAAAAAAAACACTAAAATGCAGACATTAGCATTCCTGATTATGTGGCTGCAAGATGTGCTAAATATATCAAATAGACGTTCCATACTCAGAGCCCATCAACTAAATGGATGCTCAATGTAATAAAAAAAAATTCCTTCTATAGCAATACCTACCAAAGGAAATCCTTTCTGAAACAGTCCCAAGCCTACCAATGCAACCACTGGCGCCATACCAACAGGGCTAAAAAACCTGCATGGAAAACCAAAACAACAGTGAAGAACAATATAATCCTACTCTGGTGGGTTAACAGCTTCGCATTTTCTTATGCTACCAGTGTACCGTGAAAAGAGACCCCAAACTTGGCTGTATCCCACGATAATTTGTATGCTTGACGCTACAATAAGAGCTCCTTGAATAGCTCGCATCGTTTGTATAAATCTCTGCAAACCAATCACATGGGAAGATCTCTTTCAAATTACCCCTAGCAATGAGAAAGTTCAATTACTGAAAAGGGAATCAAATTGACAGACTCTAGTGGGATGTGGCACTGATGGGGCACCATACTAACAGTACCACAGCTTTTGATACCATGAGTTTAAAGAAGTTAGATTCATCAACTTAAACGCATAATTCTGTAGAGTTAAAAAAAAAAAAAAAACTATTTGCAGTAAGCATCTTATTCTTAGGAGAAAGAAACCCATTAAACTCATGTTTCCCTAGCCCATTTTTATGAACCAATGTTGATAGGTGGGTGTAAAAAGCAATTCAAAGTTATGTGTTTTCATATGACTAGTTGAGGACAATGATGTAAATGACGAATAAATTTTACAAGGTAAGCTTGTCAGGACATTGACACCTGCTCCCTTGATATTGCTCTGAAAGGTTAGATTTCTTTTTTTGCAATAATAAGTCCTGACTATTGAAGTGGTGATAAAAGAAATTCCAAATCAGTTAAATAGGGGGCAACCCAGGCGCATAAATATAACAAAGCCTCTCCACCTAGTGCTAATTGATTTTTGGTTGGATGGTCATTCTAAACTTTAACATGGTATCAAAGCAACCAATTGGTTTTAGGTTAGATGCCCATCTAAAATTTATACGAGTTCTTTTGTCTTTCTTAAATTAATATTGGAAAAAATAAGAGTTGCTCTTTCTCCAAGCAATGACTCACTGATGCTCCTGCTGCTAGGTTAGAAGGCAGAGTTTCACTACTATGTTTGCTAGGATGCATATGTTCACACAGTTCTGATGTTCATAAGCTATGGAGTAAAAAGGTTTTTTCATCCTTGTCAGCTATATTTAGACGGTTCACATTTGCTCAAAAATAAGGAAACTGGTGGTCAACAAGCAACTTACTTCATGTTGATCACTAATCCGTTGCAATGATGAATCACTTATTATATAGGCTATTGGGATGATATAAGCATAAGAACCTCCAACAATAGCTGGTAACCTTGTCCCGAAAAGAGCTTGAAGAAGGGTGTTAATGCCAGCTACAAAGAGCAAAGTCTGTATTACCCGTGCTTTGTCCCCCTGGTTATGAGCCAAAAATGGATAAAGAAACAGGATAGGTGTTAAAAGAAAAGAAGGCAATTTTAGCAGAAGGATAAATGCATGATCTATCATGGTAAATAGTGCTCCAAGATCCTCTAGACCAAAATTCAACCATGTATGATTACCAGTTTTCAATCTACTGTGAAGTTGAGAAGAAGGGAAAAGAAGAAAAACAGAAAAAAGAAGCAAAGACAAGGCCTTATCTCATTAATCAATGGCATGTTAACCTCAAAAAATAATACTAGTAGGGAACCAATAAACTTGGTTCAAAGTTACCAGCATAGATCCCTTGGCGTGGCAGCAATTCATGAGATAAACCAAGCAAGAATTAAGATGATAACAAACTAAAAAATTTGAGTATAACCAGCTTACATCGCTTCCGCCCATCGCTGGGACAAGCAATGAAGGAATCATTACACTTGTACCCAACATCAGGATGTAGTTCTGAAACGCTAATAGGATGGTTTCAGCTGCAAGAAAAAAAGCTTTGTTTATAAGCATGGGTAAGATATTCAGGAATAAACTTGAAGCCTACACGTGTGAACTTGACAAAGTCAAAATGAAGACTTGTTTCTAATATGCATTAGTTTAGACTTAATTGAACTGATATTTAAGCTGTTGATAATTATTTAGAATAACAAGGTATAGAGTGACAAAGCTGTATGTGTATATTAAAAGAAAATAATCGGGTATATATACAGTGATAGAAATGTGATTGCAGTGCAGCTACAGGTATGAATAAATAACTAGAATCCCTTATCTCCTAAATTTTGCTTAGCATGCAGCTACAGGTGCGGACAAACAACTAGAATCCCTTAATTCTTGGCATTGATCCACATTGATTAACAATGAAAGAAATTGTTACTACACCCTTTTTATGGGGCAGAGATGAGATCTACATCAATGAAACTGTTTATAAGAAATCCTGTAAATAGCAAGAGCGTAGCTTTTCAATTATGGGCTCATCATGGGAAAATTCTTCAGATTTCAACAACTTATCTACTAGACTAAATCATAACTGCAGTCATAAAAACATCAGCATCCATCAAAAGCGTCTTATCTTACTTGCATCTAAGATAAAATCCTTAAGCATAACTTATTCCCTATGTGGACCACAAATATTTTCTGTCAATATTGAATGTTGACGATCACTTTTAATGGCCTTGTTATTCATCCTACTCTCACCCTTTTCTTCAACTTATTTTTGTCTCTACATGGCTCAATGTTATGCTTATAGGTTGTTGAAAGTTAGAGTTCCATACACAAGGCAAGAGAAGAGTACCCAAGTAATGCAATTGGAAATACAGAATTAACTAGCAGCCCAGTCACAATGTGGCCTAATCTTAAAAACAGGGACTACAAGAAATATCCTTATGAAAACTGAATTGGTTACTTGATCCTTCAATTCTTTAAGCTGCAAAGCATTTAGCTTGTGTATTTCTCGGTCATATGGAATTCGTGTAGAGGTAATAAGAGCCTAGAAAAGCACCAAACCTCAACCTATCTTTTTCTTAGACATTTATCTCACATTATATCAACTATTATCCACCTTCTCTCAGCTTCATATCATATTGAAGTAGTAAATAAGTAAAGCCATTGCAGGGTGGGGATAGATGAGACCTTCAGCAGTCTGATGCACAAGCGGAGCCAGTGGTATGAGATGTAGGGAGGTTATTTCAAGGAAGGTGGCAATGGTGGTTAAATAGGTCCCTTAAGGGCGGGCAGCACGATATAATTTAGCAGCTGCTGGCAAGGAGTTTCAGAAGTCTAATGGTTCACATGGCAAAAAAACCTTTAGTGTTAAAAAATGCAATGATCAAATCTCTTACACTTGAACAAAACGAAGTAGATCCAATTCCACCTATCTCACTAAGAATCTAATTGTTATCATAGAAGAAATGTTGAAATTCATAGCCTCCTCAATAGTTCAAAAACCATCACTACCCTCATCAATCAACAAATAATTCTTAAATTGGAGACTAGATCCAATTTAATAAGTCTATATAGAAACAGCACATCCTAATATGGATTGCTAAAAGCAAATGCACAATGTGCATGATCTCTTCCAATATGATGTCGATCATCTGACTGAATTGGTACCAAGAGAAGGTAATTGTAAATATAAGTACATCAGTGTTATACGCTTGGGACCAATAGATATCTTGTCATAGAAAAAGAAACATGATCCTCTCGCAGGCCGTGGTCATTGCAGTCGTACTGAAGGAATGATCCCTAAAACATGCATGAGTTTTCTGCATTCCAAGTTGATGACTATTGTAATACAAAGCAAATGATACCCAGTAGTTGCATTCATCAAGCACGACTATTTTTACAGGCAACCAAAGAGGATTGTTCTGTAAGTAACAGGGAAATTACAGAAATGCCATTCAATTCAGTAAACCAACTTCCAAACATGATGAATACCAAGGAATCCTCTGTTTGGTACATGAGAAAATACAGAGAAAAAAACCCAATAAAATCATCAAAAATAAATCATTGGTTTCATGATAATTCCCGACTATCCAAAGAAATCATGAAAAGGGAAAAACTCTCCACGACTCAAATCTTTTTTTTTTAAATAAAGAAAAAGCAGCATTTTGTCAGGAAATCAAGGAACAAATACTTACAGCAAAATGTTGCACATATTTAACATTATAAACAAAACTTAAGAAACCCAATTAAAAAGTGGAAAAAAGTAAAATTTTTTAAAATAATTTATTTTCCCTCTACTAGGTTCAAGTTCATAATAATGCCATAATGTCTCCTGATACATTCACAGAAATACAAAGTTACTGACTCTAAAACAACAAGGAACAACCCTTTTGTTTTTAGCCATAACTATGACCCACAACTTCTTTTTTTTTCTGCTTGCTTGTACCATCCTAGTGTCATAACGCGTAAAGCTTAAAGCCATTACCACAATGAGAAAAGCAAAAAAGAAAAATGGAAGAGACAGAAAACAAACATAAAAGAAACTTTAAGTTCAAGACCCATCATCCCATTTTTCTCATTACTGCCTCGTTTTTTAGTTATAAAAATAATCAAAACAACACGTACCCCAGGGAGGGTTAGAGTCTATGCAGTACTCGAGGTCTTGAAGCTGGTCCATGGGAGGATGGGTTATTTCTGCCATTGTTATTAAGCTTTGGGAAAGAGAGAAAAGAAGAAGTTGAAGTAGAAAGAAGTAGCAGTGGAAAAACAAGAAGAAGAAGGAGAAGGGAAACTGAGAACAAAGTAAAGTAGAGATATAAAGTGAAGAAAAGTTGCCTCCAAGGAAATAAAAACAATAAAAAGAGAATAATATGCCAATGAGCAAAAGCAAAGCCAGCAGCAATAGCCTCTCAGTGAAGCCCGCCAATAGACTCTTTTTTCCTTTCCTTACCTCTTTGCTCCTCTCTTGAATCAGTTTTTTTTTTTTTTTTAAAATTAGTGTTTGCCCTTGAGTTCTTAGTTTATTTACCAAATAGTCATCTGGCCCCACAATTTCCCCGGTAGCAATCAATGAAGCAACAGATTCAGAAGAATGCCACAGCAAGAGGCACCTGGGCCTGGGAAGGACCCCAGTGGGAAATCCTTTTACGGTGCCGTTTTGGTGTCATACAACATTCATGTTCTTGTAGCTTTTATCCCTTGCAAGTAGTTATAATAATTTATATATTTGTGTTACATAAAATATTAATAATTTATATATTTTATATTATATTTTATATAAAATTTATATATTATAATTTAGATGAACATAAAAATATAAAATATATTTTTAAAATTTTATTAAATATGTTTTTATTAAAAGTTTAAATTATATTATTTTTATATTTTTTTCATATCATATTAATAAATTATATTTTAAATTATTAGATCTACTTGTAAATTCCAACTATACTAATTAATGGCAGCCAATGGTACCTCTAGGCTTTAGACACTATAAAGAATAAAAATGAGAAGATAGAAAGTACATTTCATATGTACTTATGAAATTGTCATGTTAATATGTCAAATTAATTATCATGTTAGATTAATATTTCATGTGCCCTTTTTTGTATAAAAAAATTGTAAATATTAAGATTAATAAAATGATAATATTATAAATATTATTTTATCCTGTCTAATGAATGAAAAGCATGGATTCGCAGGTGTTGCATGACAATTTTAATGATGTGACATTCATCATAAATATCCAATACTAGTATGATATGAAAGATATGTGTAATAATAAGATTTATACAAAGATGAACCTTCTAGCAAAATTAAAATGCTATGATTTTTTTTTGTTATATTAAAAAAGCAAAATCTTAATATAAGTAAGGAGAAAATGAAAGGTTTTGTTTGAAATCAGAAAAAGTTTGGACACAATGCTAGGAATTTTACCATCAAAAAATGATATAAAATTAAAATTTTAAAATTTTAATTTTAATGATTTGGATTAATTTTTTTTATTTTATTATATATCAAATTAAAAAATATTATAAATTTAAATTCTCTCAAACTTATATCTTTTAAATATTAATTTTAATAATATGTCAGTTAATTTAAAAAATAATGAGCAAATCTTGATAATTTAAAAAAAAAAAAAAAATGGTGGAGAATATATGAAGGGGTGGTCCACAACAATTACATTGAGAATCAGAATTTGGGGAATCTAACATGGTCCCCTACCTTACATTTAAGTTTTTGGTCCCAAAAAAAAAAAAAATACCAAAGGTATAAAATGGGTTTAGCAAAGTGAATGGGGAAGGTAGGTATACAAAATGAAAGACGACAATAAATGCTGTGAATTACGATCTGAAGCAACAATATTTATTAAAGAAGTTAATAAGCATTAAATGTTGGATTGAAGAGTTTTTCTTTTACGTTTTGTTCGTTGCTTGCTTTGTTCCTTTATGGCATGGGTGGAAAAGGAAAAAGAAGAGAGAATATGTGCTTGCTGAGGCTAGGCAGGAACAGACTGCGAGCGGACAGCTTTAGAAATAGATATAGTAAAGAAGAAAAGGATGGGTGAGTGAGCAAAATGGTAAATAAGTGGGAATGAGAGGGATAAACAAGGTAAAGTCAAAGAACAAACGGCGACGAGAAGGAAAGTGACTTAAAAAAAATGTAATCTTACTACTATTACTTTAATAACTATATTCATTGTGAGGCTAATTTTGTGTGAATTACTTGGCTAACTATATGGACCAATGTCTATTGAACCTTATGAATGTTATACACCTTCAATTAATCATATAATAATATTTTATTAAAAATTTAATTTTAAAATTTTAAAATCCTAAAATCAAATTCGTTTAATCTTAAAAATATTTTTAAAATTAATTTCTTTGATAATGTATCATCATGTAGTTCATTAACATTATAAATTGACATTGCATCAAATATAAATTTTTTTATTATTTTAAATAATGATAAAGTGACAAATTAATATTTAACATAAGATATTTAAAAGAAAAAAAGAAGAAAGATTTAACATAAGATATCATTAGTGTCAATCTTATTGGATTTTTAGATTAGCAGTATTAAAAAATCAAAACACATGTTAGTTTTTTAAATATTATTTGTAAAATTTTAAAACTCTATCGATAAAAAAAAAATCTTTACTATTTAAAAGTAATCAATCTAATTTGAAAATTTATAAGAAAAAAAATTACCTGTTATTATGCATTAGGAGGTTTGAGGAATTTTTATATGTAAAAATAATAAATTAAACATAAATCAAATGAAAAACCAAACAAAATAACATTGTGAATGTTCATGTGGCTTGTTCTTAATGACTATATTGCCCTCATTAACAAGGAAAAATAAAAAGAATGTCAGTTAATTGAAGAGTAATAATATGATAAAAAATTTGTTAATTATATAAATTTAAAATTTAATTTAATTGATTAACACAGTCAATTTTAAAAAGTAATATTTGTATAATCTTTTTTATTATTTTTAGATTATGACTTTTTTTATATGAAAAGTTAAATATTATTTCAAAAAGAAAATAAAAACAGACATTAAATATTTAATTAATATGGAATTTGGGATAACTTAAGTTGGCTTACAAACGCCACCGTCCAAACAATGGCTTTTCGTTTATGATGAATGCTACCGATATTTATTTTTCTAAATTCTTTAATTTACCATAATGCCCATGCATGAGGAAATGTGGATTGTGGCGGGACATTTACGTGATTAACTGTAATTCTAAGGACTTGCTTTCATAATAATTTAATATGCTTTTTTCTATTTGATTCTTTTGGTACGGCTAAGAATATTTTCGTAAAATGCACTTTAATTTTATTTGATATAGAATGTTAGTATTTCACACAACCACGTGTCTGTCACAGTAAATACTGTAAAATCGGAGTTCATTCGTAATTTTTTTTTTACAGGAGGAGGATTTTAAAAAATTTATTTAATTTTGATATTAAGAGTAAAAAAAAAAAAGAGTTATTGATGTGGAATTAATGTTATTTGAGGCTATTAGTGATACGAGAATTGTTAGACAGCGTATGGTAGAAGATATTATTTTCTGTTTTGAAAGCTACTTTCACTGTCCTTTAAGAAGGTGTTTCAATAGAAAAAAAACCTCTTTTTTGATCCTTGCTTATGATAAAATTAATGCATCGGGATTCCGAAGGTAGTGAGATAAGCGTACGTTAGCCCACCAGGACATTCCTTTCAGAAAGGGGAGACATGAGGATTTTCGACGATCTCCACTCTAATGCCTGAGAGCTATTTTGGATGCAAAGGTATCTCTGGCGAGACTAAAATTTTGTACAAGAAAAAGTGTAGGATGCGATTAAAATCTCATTTGGATTTCATTGCTTGACACGAATGTTGGCTTTTTTCCAATAATGAATCGATCATTTAAAATTTTTTTTTTTATCTTTTTAATTATATTATGAAAACAAATGCAGAATTTTTTCATTTTAATTTTTTATTTAAAAATTTTTAAATAATTTTGTTAATCTAATATTTTTATTTAATTTAATATTTTTAATGATAATTTATTTTTTATTACAATTTATCTCATTGTTATCTTAGTATTTATATCTAATAATATTATTTATTATTTATTTTAATTTTGTTATTATAATATTACTTTTATATTGATCATTATTTTCAATATCACTAAAATTAATTTGATCACCCACTCAAATAAATTTGAAGTTAATAAAAATGATAGAGGAGAAGAGCAAGAGCCTATGAGATCAAGAGAACGTAGAGAAAATGAAGAGTGAGAGAGTCCAACGATAATTGTTGAAAATGAGTTATCGGAGTTGGTCAATCGTGGCATCCTTTGAGAGGGCCGCGTGGTCGCCGCCTTTCAGGATTTACAAATCTTGGAATGTATTAAAGTCTACTTTTAAATAATTGTTGCGGACAGAAAATTTTTAATTAAAAAAAATGTATATAAAAATGTTACGAAAAATTATTGTAAAAAAATATGATTTAGATTTATATGTATTTAATATTATTGTGAAAAATTAAAATATTTTTAAAATATATATTAAAAAAGAAAAAAATAAATAATTAAATAACACAAACCATAAAATATTTAATATTGCTTTGACGTTAAAAAAATTATATTTTAAAATCTAAATGCAATGTTAATCAAGATTTAATTTTCATTATATTTTTAATACAATATGATTAAATTTATTATACTTTCAATAAAATTTAAATATCAATTTTAATGAGATTAAATTAACATAAATTTTTTATTAATTTTTTTAATAAAAATTATAATAATTTTTATTATTATTATTAATATTACTGTAATTAATTTCCGTTCGGATTTGATGAAAATTTTTTTGGGGTTACATCGATGCTTCTTACGGGGAGCAACCCCTTCGTCGGTTAGGATCAAACTGTGTAAGAGCTAAGTACCAAGGTACAGGACCCTTGTCGGGGAGCCACGAGTATTCATGGGGGAGGTGGGGTCATGTCAATCCGACTTCGATTTTAGCTGTCTAAGTGATGTAATGTCCTTTCCTTAGCATGGCACATGTTATGTTGAGGTGACAAGGTCCATCACTTTGTTAGGGTTCGAGGCGCCTCGAGAGGTTTGGGCTCTTAGGCCTTAGTTATATATATATATATATTGACCCCTTTAAACACATAATATAAACATATAATATGATAAATATAATATATTTAATTTAATTTTATTATATAAATATACATTTAATATGTTTAACACTTTTAACATATTTTTTATATTTATTTTAATTTAATATAAATATATAAATTTTATTTAAATTTTTAATTTTTTAATTATTATAATTAACTATATAATTTCATATAAAAATTATTTTAAGTATTTAATTATGATACTTATTTAATAATTATTATAAAATTATTTTTTATATTAATAATATAAATACAATATAAATATTAATATTAATTTTATATATTATTATTTTAATTTTTAATTTGATACCAAAAATTAATATAATTATGTAATATAAATTAAAATTTAAATATACTAGCCTGCAGGCCCGTGCTATGCCGCAAGCTTGTTTTAACAGAAAACTCAACTGTGAGCAAAACTCAACAGTGTGTAAAGACTTTAAAATTAAATTGTTTTTCTCAATTCGACTTTGTAGTTCCAAAATCTGATATGCATAAATAGAAGAATATTGTACTCTTAATGAAGTAAAATGTGTAGCACCATTTACAACTCAAAGAATTTAACATACATTACTAGCATATAGACTTCAGTTTAAGTTCAGCCATCAATTTAAATCTAAAGCAGTTGAAGCAAGCGAGAAGAAACAAAAGAACCTCAAACTTTTGTTCTTCATTTGCATTTCATTAGATCTAATTGATCTTTATCATTCATAGAAGAGTCGAGGCAAGGGTCCTTTTCTACCCTCTCCAAACCTTACAACACAGAAAAAGTAAAAAAGCTAACTGTTAAAATTTGAGTTCCAAATAGATTTCAAACTGAATGCCTTTCAATCTTTTAAGATTGTGTTCCATTTTAGTTTAACTCAACATAATGCTTATCATCGACTATAGAATATAAGGCTTAGTGTGTTGTTGTAATGCTTACCATCGAAAAGTCAAAGCAGTGAAGTTTTACTTACTGAAATAACAACTAAACAATGGCTACAATCAAAGAACCATTTTAAGGGTCACTTTCTGTTCAACTGTGTCAATCTAATATTTGCCCACTATCAGAAAGAACTTTCTTTTATGAGATTGAGAGAGTATGACTTTATAAGGCTTTTAAATTTCTTCTCTAAAACCAACAAATCTCACCCCAGCCAAAGCCTAGCCCAACTTCCAATTTCTAATTGTATGCCAGAAGAGATATGTGGACACATAAACCTATAATAAGGTTTTTCTATTTCTTGTATTAAGTTTCACTATCATGCAAATACTATTTATATTAAAATTATATTTTTCAACACATTCTAACATTATCGCTGCATAAAATAATGACTACAGACGCCAATGATTCAGTTCATGCTAAGAAATCATACCCATTCTCAGTCTTATTTGTTGTATTTATATCATAAACCAGAGCATGTCGCCCCTGTAAAAAAAATAAAATGTACCGATGATAGCTTAGCAATCCACAGAATTATTATTAAAATAGTTATAAAAGGCATTTTACAACTCTTAGCAGGCATTTAAATTTTGAGGCATAAAGCACATTCCTTTCGAACAATCAGATTATGATTATGGGTGCCTTTAAATATGTAACAAAGTTTTTTCCTAATAAAATTGTTGCAACATTGGGAAATAAAAAAGCTTCATATGTGCTTTTGACTCACAAGTCAAGAAACTGCATAAAGAACTCCAGAAAGTGCCACTATGACTAAGCCTTGTATGCTTTCAATGTTACATAATTTTAAAACTTTCATCATCACCTAAAAACTCTGACTTAAGGTAAATCCCAGAGTGAGAGACAGAAATCGTCTTTGTATGCCTTGAACATACCTCAAAGGGATTGATATAAGCAATTACAGCTTCATAGAAGTTGTTGTCTTCAGGCCATCTCGTCCACGCTTTCCTTCTAATTAAGGGATCAAAAGTTGCTCCTTCAGCATGTTCATTTGCCGAAAGGCCACCAATGGAGCTAGGGTTATTGATTTGCCTATTTCCAGCCGAAACTGTAGAACTTTCTTAATTCAAAGGAAAAATGAAACAAAAATATTTAAAAAGATTGAGAATCACCTCCAATGAGAAGATTTACTGGGCAAATGTCTCGGTAAATCTGTAATATTCACAGTCACACCATAGGAAAGGTTCAACCATATAGAAACTGAGCAAATGTGTATCCTTAAGAGTTTTTTTTTTTTTTTTTTTTAATTAAAAACGAAACATGCATTAGATGACCAAAAAATGAATAGTCAATTAGTAAAAAAAAGGTTTAAAAAAATGATTAGCTTTTCTTCTTTCACTTCTTTCTTGCCTCTAGTGAAATACTTATACCCTCCGTAAAAGAGTAAACCCCAGCCTATTAAAGAAACAATCACAACCTGCAACAAACATAAAAGATTAATTCAATTAAAAAAAAGTGAAAATTTAAGCATCTCAAAGAAATGGGTTTTCAAAAATAAGCAACTAAAACAATTAAAAAGATATTAAAAAAAAAACCTTTCATGCTCTTCTTTCCATTTAGATAGGTTCATGGGATCTTCCCAAAAATTCACCGTAGGTTCACAATAATCTACAACAAAATCCAATCACCAAAAAAAGACAATTGTTTTATTGAAATAAGCTCAAAAAGAAGAAAGGCGTGATTTTTCTTATCATGGTTATAAAATGGTGATAGAAGTGTGAGAAGAAAATACCAACGCCACCATCGGCAAGGCCACGGTGGTGGATGAGGGTGGCAACTTCAGGAGTTGAATAAGCTGACTTTGGTGAGGACAACTAAGCCAGATTGGTGGCCTGGCCAGCCCTGGTGGTCCAAGCTGGCGTAGTTTTGGTGCAAACTGCTCTCTTTGTTTCTTGGAGTGCTTTTGAGACTGTGTATAGCATGAATTTCCCCTTCCCTGATTACCTTTCTGTGAGATGAAACTTCTGGAGAATAAAAGCAGATGAAGCTTCTGGAGAAGCTTCCTTTAAGACCAAAATTACCCTTAAATCTTTTAACCTTCCATTGTTAAGCTGTCCCTTCAATACAAATAAGAGTAATTTTCAATAATAAACTAAAATTAATCCAAAATAAAACAAAAAAGGCAAACCTGCTAAAGACAAATTTGCGAGTCTTTCAGTGTTCTTCATCTTCATGTTTATTTCTAATATAATAGGGATGAAAACTCGAATTTTTTTTTAGCTACAACAAAAAAAAAAAAAGTTAAAAGTCAAAATAGATCGAAACAATTAATGAATTAGTTGAGAAAAAAAATAAAATCAAGATTTAAATGAATTTCCAAGTAAAATTAGGATTAAAATTTTTTATTATTCTTTCTCTCAGATTGAGAGAAAATACGGGTAACGGTATAAATCATATCTGAACAACGATATATAACAAAAAGAGTAAAAAATTAGACATGCAGAATTTTATTAACACTGAAAACACAAAACTGAGAAACATAGATAAAATCCTCATAGCAAAACTTATCCCAAAACTTTAAATCGGAGCAACTAAAAAGCAAAGGCTGCAAATCCAATATATCAAAAAAAAAAAAAAGCCATGAACATTAAACTGAAACTAACGTTAAGTACAACGTTAGTAGCATTGTTATCCATCATCATATCTTTCAACATGTTGGCTTCACATGCAATTCTAGGCTCCAACACCCACCTCCACGGCGTTAAAACCGTCCAGCTCCACTTAGCATTTGGCCGTGAGAGCCTTGCTTTTGACCCCAACGGAAATGCCCATACACCAGCGTTGCTGATAGTCGGATTTGAAGAAGAAAAGCAGCGCATGAAAGCTGAAGACAGAGAGAAAGCGAGAAAGGACAGCTGGAGGCAGAAAAAACAAAGTAAAGACAATTTTTTATGACCCAAAATAACCTTCAATATATTTTTTATGACTTTAAAAACGTGGCCACTACAATTGAGGTAGGGATTGCTTTTAATATAATTATGGAGATATATTAAATACATATTAAATAAATATTAAATATTTTTATTTTTTAATATGTAAGTATTTTTTATATTATTAATATATCAAATTTATTAAATTATAAATGATAAATAATTTATAATAATTTATTATTTTAATTATATTTTTATATATATTTATGTTAATCAATTTATTCATGTGTATTTATATTAATCGTGTCTATTCGTGTATATTTATATTATTTTTGTTTATTTATATCTTATTTAAACAAATTAAATATATACATATTAATTATATTGTATTTATATAACACATATATTAAATGTATTATATTTATATTTTAAATTAATATATATTTAATATTTATATTTTAATAATTGTATCATTAAACATATTAAATATAACATAAAAATATGAATTATCAAATCTAATTATAGTGTCGAGGGAAAAAAGATTTCACATATAACAAGATTGTATTTTTATAATAACCACCCTTCCTTTACTTAGGCATTTGTTTTCAACAGTGGGAGAGACCATGTCATGTCTCCAAAGCAGACTTTTATCTCGTAGCGAACACAATCTAATAATTCTTACATCGATAGCATTAGATAGCAATTTAATCTATAATTTTTTTATGTCTAAAGTAATGTTCAACATTCTATTTTGTGAAGAATATTGACTTTCCTCGCCTCTTTAATTACCAAGCTTAAGAAGAATTTTCATGCACACAGGACACAGCCCAACACTTTCAACCTCTTTTCTACAATTCCAATTTCCGAGTTAAAAGGGGACTTTATTTGCATGGGAAACTCAAACTTTTTTTTTTCTTTTCTATATTTTTTGTGGTATCATCTTCATCAAAAAGGTAGTTTTCCAATGTTTTTAACATATAGCAAGCACTTTAATCTTCAAGATGGTATGTTCCTAGTAATTAAATTTTGCATTCCATAATTAAGTTAATGATTTTACATGGTTATATACTTTTATTTTGTGTGAAATAAAAGAATAAAATAAAAAAACTTAAATATATCTTGCTCATATAGCATCACTAAAATAAGTGAGTTTAAGCAAAACTGGAATTAAAAAATTACAATATCATATAAAATTGAATTTTCAATACGTCTTGGACACTAAAAATACATTTAAATCCACCAAGATTTTAGCTCAACTAAAACAAAGAACATTCCATTTTTGCCAACCAATAGACAATACAAAAAAAAAATGCTATTCATGTTAGAAGGGCTGAAGGGCAAGGGCATGATTTGCTTTGCTTTAGTTGAAGAAGCCATCTTGCCAGCAGAAGAAAGCAAAAGCCACTAAATACAATTAAAAATTTTTACGATAAAACAAGTTGAACACAAAAATTTTGGTACTAAAAGAAAAGAATGTACCATTTCTCATTCAATCTCTTTTTCGGGTCCAAAATACATAGTACAAGACACTGAGATTAAGATAAGTAGGCACCCAACAAGTCGACCGAATGAAGGAGCGATTCTTGAGGTGCCTATGCCCCATAACTGTGACAAGGCAACCTGAAACAGAATCCAGGGCAAGAAAAATCAATATGATTTGTAGCACTTACTAGACAATGATTAACTATTTTAAAATAGGAAATTAAACTTCGGATTTAGCCCAAATGGTTCACCCACTTTCTTTAAGAAGTAGATTCTAGGTTTGATCTTCAGCACTTGCATCATGAATGCCAAAGCAACAAAAATAGACAGTGACTATTAAAATTGTACAAAATAAAACAAATTGAATTTCTCCTTCAGGCTAGTAAAATTGTTTCTCTCCTTTTAAGACTAGTCCCATAATATATGTCCATAGTTGACAAAGTCAAAACAAAAGCCTTTTTCTTTCGCCACAACATAATTTAAAACAACTTCAAGTATCTTCCTCCTATCAAAATGATCTTATTTATTTTCTCACAGCTTTTCTCCAATCCAAGCAATTAGTGGAATTAGATTTCGTCTTAATCACTTCTCTCTTAATCATTTCTCTCTTATCTCTTATCTTTTATTTTCTCCCACCAACAACTCGAAATGCATTATTAGCATTAATGACCTCAACTTTAATTTGTAGAGTAAGAAGTAGCTCCAGCTAGAATCCTTCTAAGCTGGTTACACAATCAATCAGAAAGAATACCCTAAGTGCAACTGCGAGAGAAAGAGAGAGAGTATATACCTCAATAAATTGGACATTTGCAACGTTGCTAATTTTCTCAAGCTGAAGTCCACGCGCTAGAAACACCTGTTGCAGAACATATTCAGGCATATATGGGATAAATCATTGCCACAAAATTGGGAAACTACAGTTCAGTATGCTGGTTACTATAATTATTGTGATAGAAAATAGGTCAGAAAAAAAATCAGTTATTACAACTGTTGTTGGAATAGTGTTTATTGATTGTTGTATTGGAAACAAACCTCAGCTAAGAAGGACAGAATACCAAGTGCAAGCATCAGAGATAGTGAATAGAAACTTGGCAGCACAAACTCCTGTGATATACCAGTAAATGCAAAGTTTTGATGAGAAAAGCTGTAAACACTTGAAATACCAAGAAATGCAACTAATGCAAACCATATTCAAAATAATGATTTCTAGCTCCACTTGTAGAAACTCTACTCAAAACAAGTTCTGAGCTAAATGTTAGTAAAATAGTTGGCAGTTATACAAACTGATTGATTTGCAAGTCCAACTAGGAGCAAGTGCATGATAACAACAAACTAATCCTTTTCACATAACGAGGGTTAGCTACAAGGATCACATTATGCCACTGTGCTATATTAGGGCCATATTCTCAATAAATAGTATGTCTATTTTGATACTTTTCATCCAAGTCTTCTTTGGTCTTTTCTTTGTTTTGGACATGGATGTCATCCAAGTAAGTCAGTTTTTTCTTAGTTGAACACTCATAGGCTGCTCCTTTACGTGGTTAAAACTTTACCACCTAAAACAAATTTACTTTTAAATTGTTACCGCTGTGGGAAAATACTTATTTACTGCTGGTTGTAATCTTGTAATTTGTATATTTATTTGTATCTCTAGAATTAAGTATTTGTATCCCTAGAATTAAGGATAAAAAATTAGGATAGACAATCCCTCAATTATAGGATCAATTTTAGGAAGATTTAGTTTCCTAGTTTACCTACTAGTTAGTTGTATATAAACCTAAGGTGCTTGTATAATTTTTAAGAGCATTTTTTCAATATACATTCAGTTTTATTCTTAGTTTTTCACACAGTTTTATTTTTTAGTTTTTTTCACATGGTATCAGAGCTTTAGGCTCTTCTTGGGAAGCAAAATTTTCAGCTTTCACTGTTGACTTCTATTTTAGACCTTTATTGCGGAACCCCGTTAAGGCCTTTATAGCCATTTTATTTTTCCCTTCTTTAGCTTTCATTGCTAAGAGTCATTTTTGGTTATATCTTAAGACTTGTTTCAGTTCAAAGAAAGATAACAATGTTAAAGATAACAGAATCCACTACATTGCCACCCGATTTGAAAAATGTCAACTGGTAAAACCACCGAAATACTATAAATGTCTCGATAACAAGGAGAGTTGGACAGAAAAGAGATTGAGAAGCCAAGAAGCCTATTGAAAACCCTTGAAAAGCCCACTGGAGTATGTTCCTTGGGTAAAGTCTTTGATCGTCATGGATCAAATGTTTCGGTTAAACCTATTTTGAGTTATTAGGTCATTGACTCAGGAGTCACAAACCACATGACACATTCCTCATAGAAGTTTAGTACATATATCCTGTCCTAGGAATAAGAAAAATGTTGTTGCAGATAGTTCACTTACTACAATGGCAGGATTAAGAGATATTCAAATTAATCCTTCCTTTGTTCTTAAAAATGTTCTTCATGTTCCTCAATTGTTTATTAATCTGATATTTATTCAAAAATTTACTAGAGACGTGAACTGCAAAGTGACTTTTTATCCTTTCTATTGTGAATTTCAGGACCAAAATTCAAGAAAGGTTGGACTTGCTAACGAAAATGATGGATTATACTATCTTGAGACATCAAACAATACAAGTAATATCAAGAATAATTTACTTTTGTCATTTCTTTCTGAGAAATCTCCCAATAAAGATAAAATCTGACTTTATCATTTTTTTCTTAGACATCCTTCTTTTGGAACTTTGAAAAACATGTTTCCTTATTTGTTCAAAGGATTAAATATTGAAAATTTTCATTGTGATACTTGTGAACTTGCAAAGCATAGATGTGTGTCTTTTCCAATTAGTAACAAAAGAAGTTCTACTCCTTTTTATTTGATTCATGATGGCATTTAGGGTCCCTCTACAATTTCTAGTATTTCTAGTGCAAGGTGGCTTGTTTCTTTGATAGATGATTATACTAGGATCTCTTGGATATTTTTATTTAAATCCAAATCAGATGTGAATAGTGTGTTTTTAAACTTCCAAAACATGATTCAAAATCAATTTGGAGTGAAAATCAAGGGATTTAGGTTTGATAATGTAAGAGATTATTTCAACTAGAGTCTACCTATTTCCAAAAAGAAGGGATTATCCATGAGTTATCTTGTGTTAATTCTCCACAGCAGAATGGAGTGGCAGAGAGGAAAAACAACCATTTATTACCCATAACCCAAGTTTTACTTTTTCAAGTAAGCGTACCAAAATCCTACTGGGGGGAAGCTGTTCTCACTACCACACATTATAAATAGGTTACCTTCAAGGGTTTTGGGATTTAAAACTCTTATGAAACTTCTCTTACAATTCTATCCAACTTTAATACGACAAACAACCTCACACCTAGGATATTTGGTTGTACATTATTTGTTCATGTTCACAATCATAATAGGGGGAAGTTGGACCCTAAAGCAGTTAAGTGCATTATTGTGGGGCATTCATCAACTCAAAAGGATATAAGTGCTATCATCCTCCTATCAAAAAATTTTATGTGTCTGTAGATACCACTTTTGAAGAAAGTAAACCATTTTTTTCTCAACCTTATCTTCAGAGGGAGACTTCATTCATGAAAGATAAGGATAAAGACCTCTTTTTGCTTGACTTATCCTCCTCTTCAACATTTTCACCCATTAATTCTTCTAAATTCAAATCAAACACTGAATTTGAGTCTGAACTCATTCCAAACACTGAATTTGAGTCTAAACCTGTTTCATTTGAGTCCAAGTCAAACACTGAATTTAACTCTGAACTAGTTCCAAACACAAAAGATGTGACAAAAGATAATATTGTTCTTGATTCTATGAAGGAATTACAGGTGTACTCAAGAAGAAAAGTTCCAGCTCCTGAACCAATGCAAGTCCAAGAATCTCATCCTAACTCTGAAAATGAGGTAACTATAGTCTTTGACTCTATTTCTCAAAATGAGCATGAATCTCCTAAAACTAAAACTAGTGATTATGATCTGCCTATTGCCATTAAGAAAGGAACTAGAGAATGTACTAAGCATCCACTATACCTAATCTCTAATTTTGTGTTATTTGAAAAATTCTCGCCATCACTTAAAAATTTTCTTGTGAGCCTAAACACTATTTTCTATTCCAACTACATTATCCGAAGCATTATCCAGTGAGAAATGAAGAAAAGCCATGAAAATAGAAATGGAGGCCTTATAGAAAAATAAGATATGGGAACTGGTAGAATTGCCTAAAGGAAAAAATCCAGTTGGATATAAATGGGTTTTCATTGTAAAAACAAGGAAGATGATATTGTTGAAAGGTATAAAGCCAGGTTAGTGGCTAAGGGCTACACTCAAACTTATGGAGTGGATTATTAGAAAACTTTTGCTCTAGTTGCCAAGATGAATAAAGTTAGGCTTTTGTTATCCTTGGCTGCAAAAAACAATTTGCAGCTTCAATAATTTGATGTAAAGAATGCTTTTCTACATGGTGATTTGGAAGATGAAATATATATGAAAGTTCCACTGAGATTTAGAGGTCATCTAGAAGCAAACAAAGTATGCAAGCCAAAAAAGACTTTATATGGCCTTATATAGTCTCCTAGGGCTTGGTTCGGGAGATTTGCCAAAATGATGTTAGCAATGAGATATATGTAGACTCAAGGAGATCACACACTGTTTATCAAGCACTCGGATTCAAAGAGAGTCATTGTTCTATTAGTGTATGTTAATAATATAATTGTAACAGGAGATGATGAAAAAGAGTGAGAATCTCTAAAATAGTGTTTGGCTAGAGAATTTGAGATAAAAGAGCTAGGCAGATTGAAGTACTTCCTAAGAATTGAAGTAGCTCACTCACAGCATAACGTTTTCATCTCAAAACAGAAATATGTGATGGATCTTTTGAAGGAAACTGGGAAGCTCGCATGATCCTAATCATAAACTTGGAGAAACTAAAGAATATGCTACTGTAGATAGAGAGATATACCGGAGATTAGTTGGAAGACTCATTTATCTTTCACATACTAAACCTGATATAGCATATGTTGTGAGTGAGATAAGTCAATTTATGCATAGTCCTAAAGAAGTGCACCTACAAACTGTCTACCGTGCATTACATTATTTGAAGGCCAATCCTGGGAGAGGTATCTTGTTCAAAAGAAATTCGGGGTTGGTTCTGAAGGCATATATAGATGCGGATTATGCAAGTTCGGTAATTGATAAAAGATCCACATCAAGCTATTGAACTTTCCTAGGTGGTAATCTTGTGACTTGGTGGAGTAAAAAAATATAATGTAGTGGCAAGATCAAGTGCTGAAGTAGAGTTCAAAGCAATGGCTCAAGGAATTTGTGAACTACTATGGTTAAAGATTATCATAGAAGACATGAAGATCAAATGGGATGGACCAATAAGACTCTATTGTGATAACAAGTCTACAATAAGCATTGCACACAATCCTATGCAACATGACAGAACAAAACGTATTGAAGTAGACCAGCACTTCATAAAGGAAAAACTAGATAGCTGGTTGACTTGTACACTATATGTACCAACCAAAGGTCAACTTGCAAATGTATTGACTAAAGATCTTAGTAGTGCAACATTTCAGGAATTATTTCCAAGCTGAGAACAGTCACCAGCTTGAGAGGAGTGTAGAAAAACACTTATTTACAACTGGTTGTAATCTTGTAATCTGTATATTTATTTGTATCTCTAGAATTAAGTATCTGTATCCCTAGAATCCTTAGAATTAAGTATTTGCATCCCTGGAATTAAGGACAGAAAATTAGGATAGACAATCCTTCAATTATAAGATCAATTTTAGGAAGATTTAGTTTCCTTGTTTACCCACTAGTTAGTTGTATATAAAACTAAGGTGCTTGTATAATTCTTAAGAGTAGTTTTTCAATATGCATTTAATTTTACTCTTAGTTTTTCACACAATTTTATTTTTAAGTTTTATCTACAACCACTCCTACCTTTTCATGAATATATATTCCTAAATTTATCCTTAACTCTATACTCACATCTATTTTAGCATTTTTGTCAACTACCCTACTCTACTACATATTCTAGTTAGTAGCTACCAATTATTTAGTAAAATAAAAAGTACTAGTATTTTTTTTTTAAAGTTTTTTAGGGAGAGCATTATCAGTCATCTTAGCAATAATAGCATAATTTCTACCTGTTTTAATCAAAACATCCACTGTCTTTTCCAAAATATCAATAAAGTTGTGTTGAAACTGTAGAACGATAAACAAAAACACTTCAAAATTTGATAATCCTTCCAAAGTTTTTATCTTAGGAAATGTCATACATAATGAAAGAGTTGAATTTTAGGTTTCAACAATCGTGTCAATATAATACCTTTACAAATTTGATAATTAAATAAATCCAAGAGGAAGTAATTACCTAATACATAATCCTTAGGAGAACTACTATATGAAATGAATAACATAATTTATTATCATGAAATAGCTTCTCATAGATAAAAAGAGATAATAAGGTCTAGCAGAATTGATTAGTCGGTTAAACATAACTTGAGCCTCAAAACATTCTTTGTTACTTTATTGACAATAGGTATATTTAAGACTTTAGCAAACACCAATTTTTGGTTGGGTCATTTAGGTAGCAAACTAGAAGGTTGGCTGCCAGGTTCTAATTCCTAAACCATCTAATTCATTCTATAAAACTTTTAAGCGAAATTGAGAACTTAGTGGCAGATAGGCACTGAAAGTGCCAATCTGCAAATTGAGATCACGTTGTCAACCTAGAGGAACAGATGAAGGCAACAATAAACATCCATTTATGCGTTGCTGCAGCTTTAATATTTGGCAGTCAATACCAGGCAACAGTCAAAATTTTTAGCTTATTTCTTAACCAATGGAAATCAAGAAATACAACTAGTTATTCAAATTTACCTCTTATTTTCTACATGCTTTAGCCTATGACAAGTATTGAGTCTATAAACATTAAACATTCCACGTTACCAGTTTGAAATGGTTTACTTGTTTGGAACAACTCTATTCATATCAAAAGGCACTTTCCATGCACAATGAACTGCAGGTTTAGGCTTTGACAATGCATTCAAGCAACTGTTAACTACTCTTGTTAATATCACTTGGCACTTTTATATGCAAACAAGGATTGGCTAAGAAATGATTAAAAAAATCCATGGAAGTATGACAAGCAAGGTAAACCAGGATTTTGGGCCAGTGAGTCTATCATGAGATTTCTGATTTACTTCCAAAAATGGCACTTTGCATGGAAGTAATAAATGGTACAATTATGCAGAGTAAATGGAAGTTTGTAGACATTAGATCAGCCATGGCCAAACCTCTAACTATTTACACATAAAAAATGTGTCCCTCTAAACATTTATATTTTATGGCACTCACCTCTAAGGCAAATGTGCATATTCCAGCAGCAGGGCTAGCCAGTAGGCCAAATGAAAAAACTGTCACCCTAGAAAAGGAGTATTTGCCTCAAGCATTAATAGAATTGACAGATAAACCAAGGGTAGATATCATAATAAGGTTTGCGAAAATAAATATTGGAATGACAATTACAGAAAAATTCAGGAGCAAGTTTGATGATAAAAAAAATACTTTTAAAACATAGAAAAATAGAAAGAATTGCAGAATGTGAAATTTTCAAAGGACTCCATTCTAGTTAAAAAAAAAAGAAAATACTTACACGGCTTGATCTGATGCCTTAGCTGCAGCCTTTATGAGACAGTAGCTGATTCCACCAGTTATTGATGAAAGAAAACCAATCAAGGCTGCATATATCTGGTTACTTCTTCTGAAACTTGTATTGCTTGATTCCTCAGCTTTAAGCAACCCTCCTGCCACATCCAGGGAAGGTTGAAAAAGACTCACAGTCACAGTAACAGATTGCCACCAGTAATGCACAATTACAGATGAGACAAGAAGAGAAAACAAAATGGAAGGACATGATTTTGATTATGGCCATTCCTTATGCGAACATTGATGTGTTTACCATAAGGAATGGAACAGGCATAGCACTAGCTTCATTATAATTCACTAAAGAAAACATGTGTATATGCCTGCCACTTGAATGAAATCTGTGTTTTTAAACTGTTCTATAGAAAAACACAAAAAAATGCAACGTACTCCTCAAAGACATCAACTCTGCAGTTAGGATAATTTCATGGAAAAAGAAAGAAGATAAATGCAATGTACTCCTCAAACTGCTTTATTGTGGTTTATGATGGTTTGGTACAATAAATGGTATTAGGGTTTAGAGATTGGAATTCGTTTATACAAAAGTAAAATGATAACAAAAAGTTGAATTGAAGTTTCAATGAAAGCAGATAGATTGAATTTTCTAGCATTGCTAAGAAGATGAGTTTGACATTTGGGGTTTCTTATGAATTTGAAAGTCGATAATTTTAAGACTCTGAATAAGGCAAGAAAGAGCTCAAACTTGGTAGAACTGAACATAATTTGAGAACAGTGAAATTCCAATTTTTAGGTTTCAGCGTTTGGTGTTGGAAAAGAGAAGAATCAATGCTAGCAACTAACTTAAATTGAGAACAAGTAACTAAATTAATACAGAGAAGGGAAATAAATCCATATAATCCAAAAGCATTAAATAATCAACAAAGCTCAAATCCTTAACAACTCTCCAATATTTATATCACTGGATAGATGCATAGACCTCTCATATCCTACCAGAATGAGGACACTTAATCATTGAAATTAAAACTGAACTGAAATATACCAAAGACCACATAAAAGAATTAATAACTTAAGTAAAGCAAAATGAAACATATTTTCAATGTGGGACTTCACACTAAATGTGTCATTGAAGTGAAAGAAATCCATGATAAAAAGATAAAATTTTCATTTTAGTATTTTTAACTGGAGGTGAACAGACAAAGAAATTAAGTAGCAAACATGTAGCAAGAGACAAAAGAGAAGAGAAGTGAGGTTACTGAAGAGATTGCAGGACATCATAAGCATGGGAACAATAAAAATCATGCATTAGTGTAAATGGAAATGCTCTATTATCATTATAAATCAAACATACAATAAAAATCATGCATTAGCATAAATGGAAATGCTCTATTATCATTATAAATTAAACATACGGTAGCAAACATAAAATTCCCACTATACTTCAACCTTTAACATATCCAAGGCATTGATTCTGTGCACATTAGAGAAGGTTCTGTTAACTCACTTCTGTACCTTGTGTAGTAAGCATCTGCTGAAAAATGAAAAGCATGCCAAAGAAACTGCAAGCAAGACCTGGAAAGGGATGATAATCAATAAAGTAATCATAACCAACCACTGTATGGCAGCTCAAATTTTATAGCATAAGTCAGATAGAAGGTGAGAAAATGTTAACAGACCTCCGATTTCTGCAATTTTCAACTTTTCATGCAAAATAATTCTGGCCATGATTGAAGCCACTATTGGAGTTGTAAAGCTTAACATAATAGCATGAGAGAAAGGTATTCTTTGAATGCTGAAAACAAAATTAAATAAACTGGTTATTACTACTGGATTATCTTAGTTCTGATCACAAGGATAAAGCCTACAAGCCATAGCAAGAGCACTCCAAGAGCAGCAGGCAGGCTTACAATGACTAGAAAAATAAAAAGAAGCAAAACCTACTTCGGAAACTGAGAATGCAGTAAAGGGAAACTATTTAAAATGTTTAAACAAAACCATTACCAACGGTAGGGTATGCTGGCAAACAGATAAATTCATGTTTACCATGGTAACAATCTATGTCCTATGCAAACCTGATGATCTAATGTCCTATACTTCAAATAGTTTATATAAAAACTATGGCATTGCAAGGATAACAGTGATGAAGTCTTCCTTATAAGTTGCAAAGATGGGACTCCCAACAACTGATATAAGCGGGCAGAAACATGATGTAATTGCAGCACCCTCCGACACCCCTCCCCCGCCCCCCCAAAAAAAAAGTAAAAGAAAAAAATCTAGATTGCCTAATGGATCACTGGAGAAACATTAGTGTCCATATAATCTAGCAAAACTGCAAAAGAAGTTTATAACTTTAACAAGGTGAAAATGCTGTACGAAGGTTACAAATAGATAAAGAGGGAGTAACCCAATATGATGAAAACTTTTTCCTTTTCCTTTCTTGGTTATTCTTTCTCTGTTTCAGAAGAAGAGGAGGGTAAGGGTCCCCAATATAAACAAATTCTAAAAGAGACAGAAAAGCAAGAATGTGAAGTAAAACTTACCAATAGATAAAACTCAATAATGAGAGATATCCCACTAGGGCTCTTAAAACTAAAAGATTCCTGGGATTTGTTGCTCCAAACATTGGCTGCCCACTTCTTCTCAACCATAAATATGACAATATCAAGGTAATTGTACATCTTGTAAATGCAGTCTCAAACAAAGGAATTGACTGAGCTGCCATCATAAAACAATCATAGAAAAGATAATTAAATCAATGGAGACTTTATGAAATACATCTCATGCCAAAAATAATTTGAAATCATTGACAAAAGAGATGTCAGAAGCTACAAAGAAAGGGAAGGTATAAACTCTTAAAATACAAGAGGCGCAGCACCATATAGCATCAATATTGCATATGTCAATAACAATAATATACAGTGAAACCTGTACTTCCCAAAAATTTTGTAGCTGTTACAACTCATTAAATAGAAAGTGAGAAAAGAACTTCTACTTTTCTATGCACATAAAGACTAAGCAATCCTCCATATGTTTGTGATGACCACAGATTACATACTCTAAAATGGTTAATGACTTAATGTAAAGAGATTCTGATTCTAATGTTAAGTAGAATAGTACCACATTAGTCAAGATTGGAATTTGTCACAACCTCATAGTCAAGTTGCACCTCTCCACCTACTGCTACCAATTAGTTGTAGATTGAAAGCTTAATATGGTTTCGAAACAAGTTATTGCTCCCATTTTCGATGGTATTCGTTGGCCAATTTTCACAGTCCAAACGACAGCCTCATTTGTCTCAATTATTTTCATAGGCCCTACGCATGAGGGAGAGTGCCAAGTAGTGTTAAGCATCCAACTTAAAACCAATTGGCTGTAAGTGGAAAGGCCCAACTTCAATATAAGACTACAGGATATTGGTTATTTATTGGATGTGGGACAATCCACTTTAACAAGTAGCATTGTCACCTAACACTTAAAGAGTCTAGAGTTCATTGTGGTCTTAGATTTAGGATGAAATCTGTCCACCTATAGCCAATTGGTATTAGGTTGGAAATGCAAAAGCTTGGCAAGGTACCAAAACATGGGTTGTTTATTGCATACATTTCATAGTCCACATGATAGTCCATGTCTTAATTGTTTTATGGAGGCCTAAAGAACAGGAGAGTATTAAATCATGGTATCCCACATCAATCAACTTTGTATTTATTGTAAACATTATATTCAAGCTGTCCCTCTCCTGATTCCCAATTTTTTAAGATTAAAACCATATCCACTCACGCTATAGCTATTATTATATCCCATATAGTTCTATTTTGATTAACTTGCATTTGGAGTTCTATTCATTATAAATATTCAAAGGGAGCGGCAAAACATAAGTTACAAGAGAAAATAGACTAATTTACGTGGAGAGCAAGTGGAGCAGAAATTACTAACCAGTGAAATTACCAGAAAGAACTTCCATGACAAAGTAGATTATAGATGACAAGGCCATGCATACTAGACCAGAGTACCTGGATCCACTCCATACCCACAAAATAAACTGTGAAACTGGAGATATCTCTGTTTCTGGCACTTTTATCACTATCTCCTGCAAACACATTAAACCAAGTAACCTAAATTGAGTCCAAAAACTAAAAGAATTCAGCATTACCTCCTACATTCTTGGTAAGCAAATATTAATACTATTTTTAGCATAAACAATATGGTTAACCAATAATTTCAATCAACCAGAATAACCTCAATTTGTACGAGCTTTGTTGTTTAAGTTTAGCATCACTATGATTTATATCTATATCAAATTGTTCAAATTTTACCAATTATGAATCTAAATTGAGCTAAGCCACTTCATTGCATGTAACATTGTCCATTTCTTTCTAAGAAAATGAAATAGCAAAGAGAATAATTAACAATCCAAACGGTTTGCAATTAACAAGTAAAATTAAATCATAGTACAAACTAAATATTCAGGCAGTCAGAAATAGATAATTTTAAAGTAATAGAAAAAAATGTAAAAATAGAATTAAGGGGGTTTACTTTACTTACCCTAGGTTTTCTTCGGGAATGAGAGACCGAGAAGATGTTGATCTTGGGCCTCATGCTCGGCGTCAAGAGAGGTTTTATCTCCTCCGAAGCCGATGCTGATGAGCCACCATCAGCCGCCGATTCGGAGGCGCCAAGCACAATCAGTTCTACCGTATGATCTCCACCGTTGGTATTCGCTGAAGCCGCCATCATCAAACATCAAAAAGACAAAAAAGTCCCTAACGCCTACGAACAGTGGAATGTTGTCTGGCGCATCAAATAAAGGTGAATCTGAAAAGTTCAATTCCAGCGACCATGAATGAAGCTGCGGTTTCTTTGCATAGGGAAAAAAAAAATTGGTTAATGTTTTTTAGTTGTTGGTTGGTGGTAGTGACGCGTCAACGGTCAAGTTGGTGTCTACACGTGGCAGAAAAATTCTGTGAGAGTGGGACCCTTAAATTTTATTCTTGAATGGTTGTGTTCACGGCAGCCGTTGATTTTTGATTGTAATAGACATTGACGGGACTGTAGAGTGGACGGTTGGGATTGGGCTACGCATCTTGCGACATGGAATATGCCAATTACTATGATTCTTTCGATAGGAAATAGAAAACTCCTCATTTCTGGACATGGCCGCGCCAAATTGTTAATCATCTCAGCCAATTTTCTTTTAATCATAAGGACGGCCGTTAAGAAAAAAAATGTTTTTCAATTAGTGTTTCTTTTTCTACTTTGAGTAAATTATTCTGCGTCGAAACTCTAAATTCTCTTTATACTTAATTCATTTGAATTAAATATTAAGTGTTTAAATTTTTTTTTAACTTACAATCTTTGAGGATACTTAAATTACTTAAAAGAAAGCATTACATATAACTTACAATCTTCGAAAATTTAATCAATATACATGTTATCAGAGTTAATAATGTTAAATAATTTTTTTTGTAACTTGATAAATAAGTAAAAATTATTTATTATTATTTGAACTTAATACCTGTAATTTAGAAATTGACTTTAAAATCATCAAAATAACAAGCCAATGATAATACAAAATTATTGTTTAGATATATACTATCCACATTTTATTTAATTTGATATAAAATCGCTTCCAACCATATAAATTGGCTTGAGGCTCACCTCTTACCGACAAAAAAAAAAACAAACAAACAAAACAAAACCCTCATAGGTTTGCCAAAATAATAACCTTTGCGAACAAAATTCACTCCAGAAACCCCAAAAATCTTGGACCTATGCAACATTGAATCCAAACCTTAATTTTGAATACAATTTGGCTTTGAACAAATAGTCCTCATGGCAAAATAACATCCACAAGCCTGGATGTTTCAAACAACACCAAAACTCGCTAATTGCATAAATCCCAGGAAAGCATTATTATGGAAAGAGGTATCTACTAATCGATGGAACAAATGAGATACATGTGGTCAACATTATCAGCAAAGGAATTTGATTTTTGGTTTCACTAGACAGCAGTGTTGATGATTTCCCTTCAACGTAGTGCTAGCATGATTGCTCCAGCAAAGTGGTAGAGAATCAAACTCCACGCTGCACTTTACAGTGCATCGTTTTCCGACACATGGAATCAGAATTCAGAAGTAGTCATTTACCTTTTAGCTGTGAAGTTAGAGCTCAGTGACATTTCAATTTCTTCAAGGGATCGGCCTTTCGTTTCAACCAGAAAGTAATATGCAAAAATTGCTGAGAGCAAGGACACACCGCCAAAACCAGCATATACTGGAGCAACTCCAAATATCTCCACCAAGTCAAGGAATAGTAGCCCCACCAAGAAATTACAAACCTAAATCAACAAGAAAATGCAACAGGGTAAGAAAAGTTTCCTGTGAAACAAAAAACTATAGGGTAACAAGGTAATGAAGCCATCAACATTTTTACAATATATAAAGCATATATTAACTAACATCACATCATTCGAAGCTGGAACTATCTCTCTGTAGTGGTTATAAGCAATACCTCTTCTTTTCCAATCCCTACTGATTTTCAAGTCCTACTATAGTTAATAATATCATTTATTTAAACAAGTTTCTGTATTACTTGAAAAAATAGCCAATCTAAAGCAAACTGAAAACAACTGTAAATACCATACCCAATGAACAGAGAAACTAAAACTCATAATCTTTCCACGTGTCTTATTGCTACTAAGTTCTGGAATTATGAGACCAGTTACAGGGCCCGCTCCAATTGCAAAGGTGAATATGTACCTATAAGAAAGCATTTTGAAAGAAATGGCATCAATGGAATGTTATTCTGGATTTTTTGCTAACAGAATGGTAACCCTTCGATTAGCTCTTCCCAATGTGTAAACAGTAAAACCATAATTCAGGGCATTAATATTTTAACAATTGGGAAAGTACTTATAGATCAAGTAATAAGCTTTTTTGAAGCTTTTTCACCCAAAATTTGCAAAGAAAGCAAAAAAAAAAAAAATTCTAGTAAAGCTCTTTAGCTTTCAACAGCCTAGTAGAGCTATTAGATAGTTGTCAAGCTTTGTGTGCATAATTTGCCTGCCTAATCCACTACTATATCAGAAATAATTGATGCAAGTATCAATAAGCAGCTCAGACCATTTATGGTCCCACTTAACAAACAAGACGTCAAGGCATAGCATAATAAAGGGCAATCAAAGGGTGTTCAAACCATAAGGGTCAGCATTGGTTTTTAAATTGAGTATTAAGAGGAGATTCTTACATGAGAGTCCCTAGGATTGATAAGTTGTGACTGAAATCTTCGTCTAATGGGAAATTGATAGCCAAAACAATAAGAAACATTGAAACTGCCTGCAAAAGTAGAGTTTATTGCTTAAAATCATTAGCATTGCGTCAATCAAAAGAATGTTTATTGGACTGAATTACATACAATATAAGCAGGTGCAGGCACACGTTCATAAACTCACACACATGTCATGTGAATCAAATTATAGTTTTTTCACCATGTATCCAGACTTCCAGACTGAAAAGTTGACAAACTTGCCAAAGAAGGGAGAATGTATGATTATATCAGCTTAAATAACTATATTTCTTAACTTTCAAACTGTGGAAATGTTAGCAATTTACCACTATTTGACCTCCCTGCCAAGTGCATTTTTTCTAAATGAGCAATTACAGGTTCAAACTACGTGCTTCTCTCAATTTCCCTTCAAAGAAGTGCTGCCATATTGATACCATTACCAACATAACTTAGTTTCAGAATAAGGATTTACTCTCTCACCATTCCCAGGTAACTTCCAATAAGAAGCTTTTTCCTTCCTTGCGTATCCATAAAGTAAGATGCGCAGAGTGCACCTGAAGACATCCACAAGTAGACAATTGTGAGAGGCTGTTTTAATAAAAGAAGAATTGAAAGCAGAGATCAACAAAGAAGAATAAAATACATAATTCAGATCTAAAACCTGCAAAATTTGTAAGTCCAACAAATAAACTCGCCAAAGCACCACTAGCAATTCCAACATCTTGAAAAGTCAATGATGAAAAATAAAGAACTCCATTTATTCCAGCAAACTGTTGAAGAACAAAAAGGGCTCCTCCAATGAATGCAACTGCAACCAAAGGAGTATCAAAACTAAACAACACTTTGAAACCAATACCAAACCTAAATTAAATAGTATCAAGAAAATTCTTTAGACTGCAAATGTGGAACACCTTAAGAATACCATAAAAATTATTTATTTTTTATCAGGTGAGATTATATAGAACGAAAGCTACATCCTTTGAGCAGAAATCACGTAAAAGAAGATAATTATAAAATATACCAAGTTCAACATAAAAACACCAGAATCATGACATGACATCCAAAAAAGAAACCACCTTGATACAACCTCGAGAATGTGGCTCTTCCAGAAGTTCCAACCATCTACTCTCCGCATCACTACCATCATTCTTGATGACTGACTGGAATTCCTCAATCGCTTTGTCAACTTCTGATCTTCCCCAAAGATTAAGTATAATTGCCTCTGCAGCTTTTATGTTTCCGACCTACAGAGATGCCAAAATTCTATGCTTCAAGAGAACATGCCAAGAAGTAAAACATATGAAGTTTGGTATCAACAAATGATACAAGGGTTATACTCTGCATAACCAGCGGGGGCTCTCAACAGCAAATTGCATACCAAGAGCAAGAAGTAAGCCAGGGATACTTGCTATATAGAACATTGTCCTCCACCTGGAAAACATACTTTCCTAAATTCCTTAGCAGGTTGAAGAAAGAAAAACCTACAATTGGAGAAAAAAAAGTTCTGCCATTCATAGCTCAAAGAAATAGCTACGAAATGCACCTAGATGATAGGCATCAAACTAGCACATAAAAATAAATATATGCATGCACTTATGATGCTTATAAGTTCCTATGAAACCAAATATTTAGTTTTTTTTAAAACACAGAATGTACTGAAACAAGATATGCACAAAAAGGTAATTGCCAATAGGTAGGGTGACAATAGAGTAAGCAAACCTAGATGATAGCCATAGGCATTAAACTAGCATATAAACATACACTTCTGATGCCTAGGAGTTCCCTTGAAACCAAAGATACAGTTGTTTGTAAACAGAACTTCCAAGACAAGATACTGCATCAAACAAAACTTGCCAATGAAAATGAAGGTAAGAATGATAATAGATAAAGAAATTATTTGCATAAATCATAGATAACCAGTTTTACATTGAGCATATTCATCGTTGAGTTTCTTCACAATGAAGTGTACACAAGGACAAGAGGAAGGAAGACACAGAAGTCAGTAATTGACACTTGTTTGAAGGGTGTCAGAGAGACTAACAGTCAAATTCTTCACAGTACTACCAGCGAATTAATAAGTTTTAGTTTCTAGAGCACCAAATTTGGTTCAGGGAATGCAAAGAAGGTAACCACGAAATTTGGTTTGCATTGGTTCAGTTTCTTTACACAATCAGATTTCTTTCTGCTTTAATACTCGGTTTTATTTCTTTATGATCTTAAACCTATAAGCTCATATATAAATTACCTTGACATTATGATCTTTAGACTGCAAAAAAAAAACTGTATGGAAATTCTATTCAGATTTATATTATGAGGGATATACGTGAAAGATCAAGTTAACCGCTGCTTCGGCCAGATTCAGTTAGAAAGGAAAAGGAAAATTATAATTCCCTCACCAACAACTGCCATTGCTCTGAAAAAAGGCAGGAGGAAAAAAAGTTCTCACCAATGCAGATCATGTTCTGCCGGTACTCCAAGAAATAGTGACAGTATAATTCCAAGGCAAGTGCCAATTTGGGACAAAGTGCCCAATGAACCTCTGTATTTTGTTGGGGCAACCTACAAGGAATAAAACAGAAAACGGATCACATAAAAAATGGGAATATCCTCTCCCCAAATCCCACAGAAGAAGCTGCAAGTTTTATCAAACATAAGCTTTAACCGAAAAATTCAAAGTAGAAATAGCTTCCCACTAATTTTTCCAAGTCAATGTGTTAAAAGCACTTAAATCGCACTTCATAAAGTCATTGGTAATTAGAGCAGAATGAGATGATTGACTTACAGACATAGCTGATGACAGAACATTAAATCTCCAAAAATAAGTAGTGGAATTTTTTTATTTTTTATTTTTTACATTTTAAAAGTAAGAAGAGGTAAAAGTATCCCCTACTCCACATTTCAACTAAGAGGAAAATTCTACATGTTATGAGGTATAAATAAAACTTAAAACCTAGAAGCCAGCATACTAGTCATGAAGCAATACCTCCGAAATATAAATTGGAACAAGCACTGTGTTCACACCAATACCAAGGCCAACCAGAAATCTTCCCAACAGTATTTCATCTAAGGAATGTGCTTGTGCACTGTCACAAACTGAAAAGAGTCAACCATAATATAAAAGAAAAAACCTTATGAAGTAAACAAATGGAGGCTATAATCTAAGGACAGACTTGCTACATCAACATGAAAACAATGGAACACCTAACAACTCAACTAAATAGGAAGAAACCATATGTTTGAACTTTTTCTTTCGTGCTCTCTGGAGTAGTTCATTCTGTTATTTCTATTAGTGTATGGCATGTAAGAAGCATTATGACTTACTTTGGTGGTCAACTAAACTAAACAAGTATGAAAAAATAAATCATTCACACCAACAGGATGTTGGCTCAAGTAGTAAAGAGAGTGTGCTCCCGTCTTTGTTGCTTGGGTTCGAATTTGTTGGGAGACTGCAGGAAGGTAATTTCCCATGAATTCGATAGACCAGGCATAGATAAACCCCCTTGGACTTGCCCCAGGAGGAGATGTATCGGGCAAAGCCCAAGAACCCCTTCTTGCTAAATCAAAAATAAAAATAATAAATTGTTCACTATTGGGTTTTTTCCAAGAGATCTATGGTGTAACAAAACAATGATTCTGCTGTACTTATCCAAGTAGGAACAGTAATACTTAATGGTAAGCCCAAAAAGCAATTGAAGGGTTAAGATATAAATTGGTTTACATGTTTAAATATACTTTCAGCAAATAAAGTAAAAAAAGCAGGTGTAATATGTGTCCTACAAGTCCTAACTGGATAAATACAAACAGAAATAAGAGATAGGAAGTGAAGCACACAAAAGAAATTAAAGAGTGCAAAATAATTAATGTAATGTTTAATAAAAACTCCATACTCATCTACATCAATTTTGAACTAATTTGAGCACCTCTGAGTTTCACTTGGTATAGAGAAGAGATAAAATGGATCACTTGGATTCTGTAATGCCTATGCTATTCTCACCTCACAATTGCACCAAGAATCAATGGCATTGTATCAATCTGAAAAGTACGGCGACAACCAAGTTTCTCCATCAGTGAACCACAACTTATGCTTCCAAAAAATGCTCCAGCAATGAATATGCTCACCACAAGCCCCTCAACAATTGAATCTCCTTCAAAACCAAGTTCTCGTGCAATTGAAATGATGGGACCATTCATTACACTGCAAAACAAACAAAGCAGCTTCCTGAACTAGAACTCTTTGACAAACCAATGCTTCCCACACTATTTACACTTTAACATGGACATGCTAGTCGGTAAACCTTCTCAATTGTTATCATTGAAGTTCAATCACCATAGATTCTTTAGTACATTCAACAGTCAATATTGCTTCGGCTGCTAAGAAGCTTGAATAGAATGAAAGAAAAAAAGAAAAACATGAACATTGACTTACAAATTATACAATAGTAATGGGGCACTGAAACCTGGGTAAAGTGTTGTAAAGTGTAAATCATTACCTGGCTAACTTGGGTTTTTTTTAGTCAGTTAAACTATCTCAAATAGCAATTAAAAATTCATCATCTTATTCTTTTCAGAATCAGTTCAAGGCAAGCAATACCAGAGAAGCAGAAATAAACAGGAACCCACCCCAAATCAAAGCTCTGATCATTGATAGCCGAAAAACTTACCCTATGTGATAGCCGAAAAGGAAATTGGACATCGAAGCAATCAAAACGTGAGGGAAAGCAGGAATCCACCCCAAATCAAAGCTTCGATCATTGCTTTTCTTATGAGTCGGCAAATCTTCACTATCTGCAATTGAAATCCGTAATCAGACACTAGTAATTAACAAAATACACAAAACCTTATTCGTTAATTGAACTTGATGCAAGACAATAAGCAAAAAATATAAGCACCAGATTCCTGAGTCTGTAACTGCTTCTTCGTCGCCAATACTTTCAACTTTAGCGGCGGCAACGGGAAACCGAAACGTAAAGGTTTGGGTTCATGGAATAATTTGGGGTTTAGACGAGAGGTGAAGAATGGGGGAACCGGGACAACCGGTTGGTGGAGTACGGTGGCAACCCACATCGGATCACGGAGAGCGGGAGAGAGGAAAATCTAGGAAAGAAAAACGGAAGTGAGTTTGTTTCCTTTTTCATTTTATTGAAATATACTGGAAGATTAGAGCCAGGTGGCGGAATTTGTTTGGCGGAAGATGATAGAACGGTCATATCAGGGAGAGATAATGATTGGATAAAGAATAAAGAAAATTGGCGGGATTACACGTGGTGATTAGAGAAGAGAAAATTTTCAAAGTTTCAACGATGATAGTACAAATAAAAACAATAATTTTGTTTTCAAAGTAGAAAAAAAAAATGCTACTCAATGTAACTTGTGAGTTAATCATTATAGTTTAGAAACTTATTTTTTATTACGTGGCATAAATAAAAAAAAATTTACTACTTTCGTCCCTTTTTTTTTTATGAAATTGATTTTTACAAATTTTTAAGAAAAATTTTAATTTAAAAATTTATTATTAAATTTTAAATTTTTTATAAAATTAAAATTTTATAATTTTTATTATAAAAATTATAAAACTATATAAAATAATTTTTAAATATTCAAAAAATAAAAAATAAATATAATTTATTGACATAAAAAATAAAGGAAAATAAGACAAAAGAAAGAATTGTTTTTAAACTCTCAACATGATAGACGGTAAAAAAAAAAACTCTTTAACTTGTTCATTAATAATATATATTTTAAATATTTTTATTTTTCTTATTAATTTACTAACTAAAAATCTAAAATTTTCATATTATTTAGAAAATATGTTTATAAGTATTTTGAGTAAAAAACTATTAAAATTGTATTTTTAAATAATTGTACCGATCAATTTTTAATTAAACATTATCCAAAATCACATTGTGGAATGTAAATGTAGAGATAGAATGTCCATGAACATTTTAAATATTCAAAAATAAAAAAAAAATTTAAAGGAAAATTTTCCTTTGTACATCTCTAAATTTTGTTTTTAAGCATGTATTTTTTAATTTGCTAATCAATTCACTAATTGTCACTACTCAATACTCAATTACAACCCACAGTTAGCCAACACCCGACACTTTCTGTAACAAGTGAATACCTTAAAACAAATCTTGGATCTACCCTTACAAATTCATCACAAGTGTATTTGGTATATCAATTCGCTTATGTATCAATAAATACATATCGATTCACTCCATACGCATACATATTGATTTTGTAATGAACCATACGGTACAATATTAATAATTAAATTATAATTTATGCGATACATGAAATAATTTTATTTATTTAACATAAATATATATTAATTTTTTAAAATTATATTTAAATTTTCAAAATTTATATATACTAACTTGTCTTAAAAGATAAACTTTTTGAAGAAAATAAAAAAAAAATGTCATGTCTTCCCTTTGGACTATTTTGTTTATAGTAATATTTATCTAATTGAAAAATTATATCAAATAAAAATGAATTATGTCTTTCTTAAAAAACAAAAAATATATATAATTGAATGATGAATTAACTAATAAAATAAGTATTAACATACTTTCACTTTTGTAATATTTATCAAATTGCTGTATAAAATATGAGAAATATTAAGAGATATGTGCAAAGGAATAATTAAATTGAAAACATATATTATTTTTCATAAGAATAAAATTTTAATACTAATAAAATATATATTTGAAAAAAAAGTTATAAACAAAAAAAAAAATTATAGCAGTAATAGAATATAGCAAAAAGTTGCAAAACTGAAAAAAAAAAAAAAGATTTAAATTAGTAGAATAATTATTGAATGACAATTAAGATTAGATTGAATAGATAATTTTATTTTTTTAATTTAAAAATTATATAATAAGTGATAAAAATGAAATCAAAATTTTGCATATATTTGAAATATAAAATTAATAATTAAAGTTGACTCAATATAATCCTTTTTATGGGCTTATTATTTTAAATATTTAATATGAAAAGTTGTTTTAATTTTGAATGTCTTACCTAAATTCTTGAAAAGGTAATTTTTATTGATTTAAATTAAGGTAAAAAGGGTTGTTGAAAGATTTGCATAAGTTTAATTTTTATAATTTTTAAACATGTTGAAAGATTTTAATAATTAAATAATTTCTCAAATAAGGTTATTTGATAAATAATTAAAATTATTTTTTACGAAGATAAAATTCATATTTCAAAATTTTAATTTTAAAAAACATATATTTAGATTGATTTGATTTTCAATTATAGTTTGAATAATTTTGTTATTTAAAAAATTTAGGATTATCTAATTTATAATTAAAAAAACCTATCCTACTATTTTGAAAAGCTATTATACGTGTCATTCAAAAAATTATCAACATAAACATTCATCTGACAAATTTTAAAATATCTATATATGTTGTAATATAATATATATGATTATGTTTAAATTCATGTACTTTTAAAATTATGATTTGATTAATAGATATTTCTTAATATTATAATTAAAGATAATTAAAATATTTTAAAAAGATTTTGCATTTAATGTGTTGTTTTTACTAAATTTAAGAATAAATAATACATGTCAACCATAATTTATTAGTAGAATATTGAACATTTAATTTCAATGACTAAGGATCTATCAATGTAAGCATAAAAAACAAATAAATAATGCATTATTTGCAATTTTTTTCTTTAAAATTCATCGTAGCCATAATACATTATTTGCATATATTTTTCTTTAAATATCATTTTAATAAGATTTTAAAATTTTAACTGTTTAAATAATAATAAATTTAAAATATATAAGAGAAATATAAGAGTTTGAGAAATAAGTTTTTAAACTATTATAAGCTCATAAAAATTTCCATAAGCAAAACCCATTAAAATTTTTGGCCCCGAGGCCCGAAGCTATGAGCCTAGAAAGAATAAACACTCCCAATCCAAAATCCAGCCTTTATTTTGGAAATAAGTAGTTACCATAAACAAATAGCAAACAAAGCTATCCATTTTTGCACATTAAAATTTGAAAAAATAGTGAATATCTAATGTTGCAACCTGTCATTTTCAAATTTAGATCACAAAAAAAAAGAAAAGAAAAGAAAAGAAATAATGAATTGTTATTTGTAAGCCATTAATAAGCAAATAATGTCACAATGGTTTGCAAGCATAAGCTCTCAAATATTTGTATAAACATTTTATATAAACAAATATAAATATTATTGTCATATAATATTTTTGTTTAAGATGCATGAAAGAAAAATTTAGTATATAAATTTAAGATTTTTATTAAAAAAATTATGTTCCAAATTTCAACAACTAATGAAAAGTATGAAAAAATCAGATAATTCTATAAAGCCCAAACCAACTTAAGCTAAGATTAACCATAAATTTTTAGGGTTTTCAAAATTAAGTTATTATTTATTAATAAATGATATATTTTTATTCATCTTTAAATTAAACATATTTAAATAATTAAAATATTAATATAAAATAATTTTCTAATTTTCTAATAAAATATTTTGTAAATGATCGAACTGAACCTATACAGACATATAGCGTTAAAAAATATATAGATTGTGTCCAATAATACCTTTAGTTTCAATTTAAGTAAAATATTATATTTGATACATTTATAATAAATAAATCATATATATTATCAATAAATTAGATGATAATACGTTATTAATTAGTAAATATCAATTTTTAAAATAAATATATAAAAAATAATATTTTCAAAAAAATTTACTAATTAATGAAATATTAACATTTAATTTACTATTTTATTAATAAGATGATATAATCTTATTTACTAATAATATATAAAATGCATACATAATAATGTATTCAATATAAACCCTTAAAGTAATATTCAAATATATATATATATATATATATAGATAAACCCTTAAAGTAAACACATGTAGCTTACTAGTATACTAGTATACTCTTAATTGCAAAGAATGGGTGTGTCGTAATTTCCAAGAATCGACACTTTTGCTCAATGAAATCGTGTATATGTTGCAGCAACGAATCCTTATCAACACATTTCCAAAGCCGGAACAAGGGGAACATGCGCATGAGGAATATTAATGAGCTCTCGACTTAAGGGTACCCAATTCCAAAAAACAACAAAATATCCTTAGATTCATGAGATCTAAGAAATTTTATGTGCTTTTAATTATTGATTTTAATAAATTTAAAAATGTCAGAGATAAGTAAAAATAAAAAATATATATATAATTTAATATCATCAATTAAATTTATTCGAATCAATAATTAAAAAAATATAAAATTTTTTAAATTTTAAATCACGTAAATTGATCAATTTTCATATATATATATATATATATATAAGAAATATCCAATTATACGAATATAAATGTTTCACTTTTTTTATTATGGGGTCAAAATGACTATTTTAAATATAAGTATTATAAATTTAATTTTAGTTCAATTGTTAATATATATATATATATATATATATATATATAAAACACTTGCATTAATATAAATGAGTTCTTACTGTATATAAGTGTATATATGCTAATATAAGTGGACTTGTTTTGAGTTAGGAGCATGGGTTTTCCATGAATTACATTTCATTCAATGCATTTGGGAATCTTATGCAAAGCGGTTCGTCACTCACTTGTTGAATGGTGATCTCGTATATGGTCGGTATGTTTCCGAGTACCCTTCCTATAATCTTCAACGTAGACTTATTATGGTAGTTTAAACTTTAAGTTAAGGCTATAAAACGATGTCGTTATATTACTTCAGGGTCAGGAACACCTATTCTCTCTAAGATAAACATATTTATTTTGCAAGTTTATTATTACAGATAGTTCCTACAAAAGATCTAATTAATGTTGTATACAATACTTAAATTATCAATCTAAATGCTATATAATTGATTTTCATCTTTTTTTTTTTTTTTACATTATGAGGATAAAATTTTAATACAAATAAGAGAAATGGAAAAAATTTGATTCGAAATTATGTTCTTGATGTTCTTTTAAACAACTTTAATCATTAAACTAAATGTTTGGAGACGATTTTCATCATTTAAAACTTAGCAATATTTGTTGACAAAAAAAATTATCCTAAGATTTCATTTATTTTTAAAATTATTTGTATTTAATGGTTGTTCCAAAGATTTTTTTATGATATTAAAACTTAATCCATTTAAAACGAGATTCGAGCATTTAATTTAACTTTTAATGTATGATTCCATTATTAAAAAGTATGATTCAAAATTTTTATTTTCAAATAAAAGAAATTCATATGATATCTAAATTCCAAAAAAATAAAAAATTGTTTTGGCTATGAGTCACTATTTTGTCATTACTATTTTCATCCAAAGCACATGCCATGAAAAACACAAGACAATGACATAAAACGGAAGAACCCAATTCCGTTAAACTACTTGGATTAAAAAAAAAAAAAAGTTTTCAAACTAAAAGTAGGAACAACAGTAATAAAGTAGAAAATTTGAACCTTTGAATTAAAAGTAAATAATATATTTTTGAATTATATCAATCAAAGGGAAAGGATGGCCGAGAATTTTAGGGTTTGTCTTGATTGCGATTGATGGGGTTAATAGTTAATAGTAATAGTAATAGTAATAGCAGAATGTCGGCCAGGGAACAAGGCAGGTCCACCGGGAAGTCGGTGCTGCTGCTGCCAAAGCTGGCCTTACTTTTGACCAGCTGTTTACCGCAAATAAGGGCACCAACGACTTTGGACTTCTTACTGCATACCCAAACCTAGGGAATGGGATTATTTCCATTTTTTTACTTGCATTTACATCTGTTTACGGGTCGGATCTTAATTTTGACATGAATTTTCGACTATTGAATTTATATAATGCAATATTATTACTATAAATATTATATATTAACTCAGCTTTGTTCTTGAGTCACTTGCTAACCAAACTCATGTTATAAAAGTATTCAACTTTTTTTTTTTTTGACCAAAATTCATCCTTGAAAACTTTCGTCAATAAGAAAATCACTACATTTGATAAGAATTTCATGATAAAACTACACAAATTAAAGCAAAATTCTTATATCATAATTGTCAGCCTCTCAAGTTCTTAGTTGTTGGAAAACACCGTCATGAGGAATATGCACAATCAAATTTAGGATTTAGGATTTTAACCCTTTGGAATCCCTAAAATGTACGAAAACAAACCATAAAGAGAGAGAGAGAAAAAAAAAAACCCCTAAAAGTGAAAGTTATACATCTTCATATAAGGAATATTCTTTTAGCACTTTTTATAATTGGTTTATTTGTACCCCAGATTAATTTAGTTCTTTGCATGTCTTGTGCCTCCGAGAATATTAATGGGTATGGCAGAGCATTCATCTGTCATATTTTTAAATTTTTATATTATATTTATTTTTATATTTATGTCCAATCATATTTAAATTTATATATATCTTTGAAAATATTTAATAAGTATTAATAATTCTTATATTTATAGTTAACAAAAATTAAAATTTATTTTTTAAAGTTTTTTTTAATTTTATCTTGTATATTTAAATAATTTTTTATAAATATATATTAATATATATTTTAATCAAAAATATTAGTTTTAATTAGTCTAAAATAATAATTTATATTAGTTAATAAAAAATTATTTATTAAATATATAAATATATATGTAAGGAACAAATATAAGTCGGTATTATAATATATTTCTTCAACCCGTATTTAATAAAAATTTAAAATTATATTTATCTTACAATATAATATCCATCTCCGTATCAATTCGAATAAAAAATCAAAATTTTCATTAAATATAAATAAAATTGACATTCTTATGTGCCTCAATTTAAAAAGTATATTGTATTTTTCGTATATGCACATATACAAATAAGCAAAAAATATAAAAAAAGCTAATTATTTTTAGAGATGATCATGGATTAGATTGAATTAAATTAAACTTGGTTACTTTTTGAAAATTTGTCAAAGATCCGATTAGATTCATCAAGTTTAAAAGATTTGAAAATTGAAAAAAAAATTAAAATTTATTTTATAATTAAGATTATATAAAAATAGATATTTATTTAAAAATTTAATGAGAAAATTTTCAATTTTACCTAAAAAGCTCCTTTTAAATTATTTACTTTATAAATTTATGGATTTGAACTTTCTAGGTGTAAAATTAATGGATTTTAGCTCTTTCCCCAAAGTGATTAATGAATATGCTGCACCTTTTTTTTTTTTTTTACATAAAATTAAATGATTGTTTCTCACTATAGCTACCATATTTGAGCAGATGCCTAAACTTTTTGTTTACCTAATACTCGATCGATTTGCCATAATTACATTCCCTTTTACTAGTTCGAGAGATCATGATTATGATATGATATGATATGAAGCTGGACCATTACCATTTTTTTGGTTGATAGAAGTAATGAAGAATGTCCGGGGGTTTATTATTTTGTTAAAGTAGCCAAGCTAGTGGGTCCAAAACATGATTATTTACTTGTTCAATCATAAACAAGTGATGATCTATGATTAAAAAAAAAAAAAACAGGTAGCCAAAAGAAAATAAAAGAAAACTTTTTTTTTTATATAAAGAAAAATGCAAGTCTTTTTGTCTAAAATAAAAAGAGAAGGGTACGGAAAACAAGTTAAAATTTTCAATCAGGGCAGATATTGATGCTATTATGCGATGGGATTGTCTTTAACAATGGCCACTAATGAAAAGATATTGAGCAGTGGAAGTGCAATGGTGAGCAGCTCCACACCTGAAAACTCCCTTCCTCCCTTGGCAGTCAAATTATTTTATTGTAGCAGCAGCCCACTTATCATGAGCCATGTCCCCCATGATCTCATCTCATAGAGATAAAGCATTAAACAAATTAACAAATCTTACTTTAAATAGTATATGAATTTCCAATTTACTTTGCCGCACAAATGTGAAATGGCCATGAAATCTTTCACATTAACTCTATCAGAGAGACACAGGCATGGCATTTAAAGAGACAACATGGCACACTCCTTACTCCCCTCTCCAAGAAAAGCTTTTAAAGATTTATTTGGGTAAACGGTAAAATTAAAAAAAAAAAATTATTATAATTATAATTAAAAATATTTATAATTAATGTATCTTATTAAAATTAATATTTAAATTCAATTAATGATATAATAAATTCAACTACACTACACAAAAAATACTGTGATATCCAAGCCCCCGTTAAATCTAAACTGACATGCTTCATTATCATATTCTTCTGATGAAATAGCCATAACCAAAAAATAATAATAATAATCATGGGCATTTGAGCCATGCCAACTTATTTTTGCTGGTTGAATCATGGCAATAGAATAAACAAAGCAGCCAATAAATTTGGTGATGTGAAGAGCAGAGAATCCATTTTTTCCACAAATCTCACTTCCTGGAAGACTCTTCCCTGTCTTCCATTTCCACAGTAGTCCACGCCGTTTCAAAATTTTATACTCCCTCCCTATTAATAGCACAAACAAAGCAATAAATCACGCTTTTCGTGTCAAGAAAAAGAGAAAGGGTCTCTGTCTCTTCATATTCTAATGTGAAAGTGTCACATGCCCTTGAAATCACTCGGTGGCCTCAGCCTCATGCAACAGAGTGAAAACACGTTTCAAAAGACTGAAAAGAGAGACAGAGAAAAGAGAAAGGGTGTGCTGATAGCTTACAGCTACCTTTCTTTTTCCTATTCCCTCCACTCCTAAAAGAAGGTTAGTTTAGGAGGGAAGGGACAATGGAGGAGAAGAAGAGGAGGCTAAACCATCATCACCAAACTCCCAGATTTGTCTGGCATTGGGGTCTTGTTCTCTTCTCTGTTTTCACCATTTCTGCAACAGCTCAAGCATTTGATTACGCCGATGCATTAACTAAGAGCCTCCTTTACTTTGAATCCCAACGATCCGGTCGGTTACCGTACAACCAACGTGTCACTTGGCGTGACCATTCTGGCCTCACCGACGGATTGGAACAAGGAGTATAGCCCCCAAACTCTCGAATGGTTCAAAAACAGGTTTTTCCTTTTTACACTATAAATATTGTTCCGAGTTAAAAGTTGCCTGTTTTGCTATTGTAGGTGGACTTAGTAGGAGGATACTACGACGCTGGTGATCATGTCAAATTTGGACTCCCAATGGCCTTCACCGTCACAATTCTGTCTTGGGGTATCATTGAATTCCGTGATCAGATTGCTGATGCCGGAGAATTGGAGCATGCTTTAGAGGCTATTAAATGGGGGACAGATTACTTCATTAAGGCACACACCAGCCCAAATGTATTATGGGCAGAGGTAGATAGTTCCCTTCACAAACATAGCTTTCTAAACTTTTAGTACGTTATATTATATGATTCAAAATTTCATCAAAAGAAATAATTGTGCTGCGTGCCATAGGTGGGTGATGGGGACACTGACCATTACTGTTGGCAACGCCCGGAAGACATGACCACCTCACGCCAAGCCTATAAGATTGATAAGAACAATCCGGGGTCGGATCTGGCCGGAGAGACAGCGGCAGCAATGGCGGCAGCATCAATTGTGTTCAAGAAAACAAACCCGCATTACTCTCACTTACTGTTGCACCACGCCCGAGAGGTAGCTTATGAATTATATGTTACATGATCATGGAAATTAGAGTTGGTTTGATTGTAAAGTGAAAAATGCTGTTTTTTTTGGTGTAGTTGTTTGAGTTCGGGGATAAGTATAGAGGGAAATATGATGGAAGTATTGGGGTGGTGAAGAGCTACTATGAGTCGGTGAGTGGATACATGGACGAGTTGCTGTGGGCGGCTTTGTGGTTGTACAAGGCCACCGACAATGAGGAGTACTTGAAGTATGTCATAAGTAAGGCTCATTGTTTTGGCGGGATTGGTTGGGCCATAACAGAGTTCAGTTGGGATGTTAAGTACGCTGGGATTCAAATTATGGCATCGAAGGTAAACTCTCTCGTCACTTTAAAAATTCTTTCTTTTTGTTCATCAATAATCACCTGATAAAATCTTAAATTCTTAACTCTTAGTAACCTAAAAAAGAAAAAAAAAACCCAATAAAATCTTAAATTCTTAACTCTTAGTAACCTAAAAAAGAAAAAAAAAACCCTTTTGCATACATTATTCTTAGATGCTAGAGCTCAACACTAGGGTCATTTCATAATTAAAATGAAAAAATAAAACATTAGGGTCATTTCAGTTATTTCTCAGGAAGATTTGAAGATTTTTATGCGGTCAAATCAATATCTATGCATCTATATGTGGCCCAACTTTAACCAATGTTTCGGTCTTTATAATGCTAGAAGAATTCAAATATTTAAAATTTTTAAAATTTAAAAATATCGATAGAATGCTATTTAAGAACAAAATAAATCCACGCAATCTTAATTTTGAAAATCATATAACATTAAGCTTTTTCTTTTTGGCTTTTCATTTCTTATACATGAAAACGGGGAATTTGATTTGGTGGCCAGCGAGTCCCTAAAATCTTCATGGGATTTTGCTTTTTTCCTAGATTCAAAGATGTAATGATAGTTTAACTTTGAAACATATACTTTCCAATTTTTTATGGCAAAGTTCGCTGATAGAGTAAACCCTACTGAAGGTACCATCTTTAGAGCTAAAAATAGGAGCACAAGTCCATGTGCCTCCGATGCCTTTGAATGCCAGTGGATTAGTGCCACTTGTCTAAATCTAGTGGAAAAGGAGCAGTAATTTCCTGTGCTCTTAGCAGCAAAATTGCTGCTGTTCCACAATCAGGGGAGGTAAGGGAGAGATATCCAAAATCATGCGAGGACCAGAGTAGCAGAGCTGGCCTCATATGGGTTGTCTAAACTTTTTAGGTAGGGCCTGGTACATAGACGTCTTGGTCCCACTGCCAATCCTGGCGCCTTCATTTATGACGCCCACCTTCACAAGCTTGTTTATTTTTGTAGACCCACATTTTTGTTGGCTCCATTTTTGCAGTAAATCTCCTTATACCAGGCATTGATTTGAACTTTTGGAGATTTTCCATGGTCCCTGCTGGTAAACAAAAATATCTTTAGCTGAAAACTTTGAAGATACAAAGAACAAAAATGTTCTAATACCCAATTTTCTAGTTTGAATAGTGTTTGAACATGCCTTGATCTTTGAATTTGTTTACAATTGATTCAAAGATTTGGAAAAATTTACAAGGTTATGCAGAAACTATAGCCGTGATTATCTGATGCCTGAAAGATGGGAATTTACACGTGTTTTGGAAATTTAGTAGGTGTTGAAAGTGTTTGAGATGTCCCAATTAAGAGAAAAAAAAATTGCACGATAGGGTCTTGACCTCCACTTGAGAGTGTAACATCCACGGTTCGGTCAATTTAGGTACAACTGTTGAATCTTGGATCATTCTTCCACTTTTAACGGAGATCTATGCTTTCAAATATCTTATGAAACTTCCATGTTTTGTACCATGACAATGACACATTTTATCTCCCAATTTGTCTCCTTTCGCATTTTCGGTTTTCCCTCTTCTATATGTAGCATTTTCATCTTTTTATTGAAGAAAAGCCCAATAAAAGTTAATAAAACGAGAATTTTTTTTTTTACAAAGAAAGTTACCATTTGAAAATAAAAAATTGATTACAGAAATTGAAATTTGATTTTCAAATCGAATTTTGAATTTTCCTTCGCAGTTGCTGGAGAAAGAAAAACATAAGCAGCACGCTCATATTCTCAAGCAATACCGATCAAAAGCTGAGTACTATCTATGCTCATGTCTCAACAAAAACAATGCCGGCAACAACATTGAACGTACCCCAGGAGGTCTTTTATACATCCGGCAATGGAACAACATGCAATATGTGTCAACAGCAGCATTCCTTCTCACCGTGTACTCCGACTTCCTCCGAGACTCGAACAAACACCTCGAATGTCCTTCCGGAACAGTGGATCATGAAATGATCCTCAATTTTGCCAAATCTCAAGTAGATTACATACTAGGTTCCAATCCGATGAACTTGAGTTATTTAGTGGGTTATGGTTCGAAATACCCCACAAGGGTGCACCATAGGGGAGCCTCAATAGTGTCATACAGAGAGAATAAAGGGTTCATTGGGTGCACCCAAGGTTATGACCATTGGTATAGTCGGCAAGAGCCTAACCCTAACGTGCTGGTTGGGGCACTGGTTGGGGGACCAGATTGTCAAGATAATTTCATGGACGAAAGAGATAATTATATGCAGACTGAGGCATGCACATATAATACGGCACCATTAGTTGGGGTTTTCGCAAAATTGCTACAGTTAGAGGACAGCCATGAACTAGAATTGGCTGCCTCTTATTAGAAACAAAATATATGGAGTGAGCAAAAAAAAAAAAAAAATATATATATATATATATATATATATATATATATATATATATACTGTTATTGAGTACTCTAAAACACTTTTTTTTTTTTATTTGGCTGAACTAAGGTGTTCAAGCCCCATTTTACTGTACCTTCATTTTTGTGGAATGTTCATAATAGTGAAAGTATAAACTATAAAGTTCAACATATGTTTTTCCCTCATTATTCATCTTCTTAGTTGGCTAAATGCTTGCTTGGGGTGAAAATTTGGGTTTGAGGATGTTTTTTGGGCTAATGATATGAATAGCTCGTAAAATATAATAAAATATTTAATGTGAAATTTAAATTTAAAAATTTTGAATATAATACTTGAATTATGAATAAATTAACTAATGTGATTTCATTCTTAATATGATTAATTTTGAATGATAACATATGATGGATAAATAACTTTTCAATTATCACATTAATTAATATATTTATAATTCAGGTGTCATATTAAAAATTTTTTAAATTTAAATATCATATTAAAATTTCACTATAACTAAAGAGGCATTTATGAGATTAACTTTTATTATTATTATTTTTATAAAAAAAAATAATATAAAAAAAATTACAGATATTAAAATTTAAATATTAAATTTTTTTAAATGACATCTTTTATAACGAAATGAATTAACTTAACTAAGTTTTGAATTCAATATCATCTTATTTTGATTTAATATATATATATATATATATATATCATTTTAGTTAAAGAATTGTATTCAAATTTTTTTTCTTTTCGTGTACATATAATTAGTGAAAATTTATTTTTATAGAAGATTGGGATTAATTCAAATGTTTCACCCAATCACTTTAAAAGATGAATTCTAACAAGATTGGGATTCCACCTCCCATGTAAAAAAAAAAAATCATTCTTTATATTCATTTATGAATCATCTTTGTTGGTTTTCATTTCTAGGATTTTATGTTTTTAAAGTGAACAACTGAAGAACTTGCTCCCAAATTCTCAGATCAAATGTTTCCCCATATGTACGCACAAATGACAACACCAGTAAAGCTTTGAAACATGGGCCTCATGCAGCCGAAATGTCATGTTGGGCTTTGCTTCTGTTCAACGTACCCTTCATCATGGTCCAAGTCGATGGACCGTTGTTGGCTCGTAATAACATTTTTATCACTTGGAGCTCAATCAAACGACATGGTCCTTTGAAGTTTGAAGGACCAAAGAGCTCTTTCTCTATACAAGTCTCGGTAGTCAACTATTTTCTATTTTTATTGTGTGTTTTGGAAAAAAAAAAAACATAAAAATTTCTAAATCAAAACTTTCCAAATCTTTACGTTATTATATTTTCTGAAAAAAATTATAAAATAAAATTTCAGAAATAAAAATTTTCCAGAAAATACAATAAAAAAAATAAAATAGTGGAAAGAATAAGTAAAATAAAATAAAATATTGATTTGAAGCAAGTAAATAAAGACTCGGAGAGCACAAAGATGTAGAGAGGGTATGTTGTAAAAAAGTTGATATTTAAAAATTTCTTGTAATATAATTTTTTTTATTAATTTACATGTATTATGTTGTACACAAATGATATAAGATATTATAGTATTATTTGAAATTAAATTTTTATTAAAATGATGAATTTTTTAATAATAAATAATTTTTAATATGAAACATAATATGAATCAATAATTATTATATCAAATAATTAAACTAATTTAATTTATTTACCTTTAGTAAATGATTTACATTTACCTAGATGGGTTTAGGTTAATTAAGTAAAAGGGGTTTAAATGGAGTTTTGAGAAATTTATATTATCCATCATTTACTCTCTTAAATATTTTACTGCCAATTTTACTTTAAAAAAGTTTTCAATCTAGAATCATGAATTACTTAATGACTTAATTGTATTTTGACTATGTTATTCATTTTTTTTTTTACTATTATGATATTAATAATTTGCATATTAATACAACTATGTTATTCATAATTTATTACTATATGTTATTAATAAGTTGCTATACTACGTTATTAAATATTTATTATATATTATGTTATTCATAATTTATGAATTATTTGAAAATTTTTACTAGGAATTTTATTTTAATAAAAATTTCAATCTATTGGCGTTCAACTTGATGATAAAATTGTGAATTAATTTGTTAAATTGATATAATTTCAAAATTCAAGTTCATGTTTGGTGCACAAGATGATAAATATAATAACATAATAATAATTTTATACTATATTTGATTTGTATTTAAAGAAAATGATAAGAATAAAAAAAAAGTAATCATCTTTTTGGTATTTGATAATTCAATAATTTCTAAGTAAAAATGATTATTTTTAATTTATAGGGTTAAACTTACCTATTCTATTATATTCTTAAAATTGTATCAATAATTTAAATTATATAAACTTAAAAAAAAATAATTTTGATTAAAAAATAAATTATCTTATCATAATCTTTGCACACATCATACATAAGATATGATGATATTATTTAATCTAATCTTATTCATAATATCATCTTATCTTATCTTATCATAATCATGTATACCAAATATATATTTGAAAGTATAATAATCAAAGTGATGCATTACAAAGTTATTATATTTGTAGAAGTATAAAATAAATTTCATATATATATATATATATCTATACTATTATATAAAAGTTATTCCCATATTCTTCAAAGGAGATAGCTACTCAATATTATTAAAAAAAATTAAGGGTTATATTGGGAAATAGAAACGTGAAAAAATAAAAAGGAGCAGCAAAGATAATGAAGCAAGGAAGAAATTAGTAAACTTCTTTGTCAAAATTCATCCAAACCCTACTAAAACTTTTCCAAAAACTAAACACCTAAATCAATCTCTACCAAATACCTATTACCTATAGGAAAAAAAATGGCTAATAACAATTATACTCACACTAAAGACATCGTAAATCTGAATGAATTTACACAATTTACAATCTTTTTATGACATTAAGATATTATTCAAAATCTTATAGTGAAAATCTTTTAAACCTAACTTGATTTCTATCTTAATTATCTAATTGCTTTAAAATATATGCATAATTTTTTTTTTTTGTATTGTTTTCTCCTTTTCATATTTGATTTAGGATTTAAGGTTGCATTTTTAGTTTTTCTTTTGTTTTTCCTCTTTCATATTCGATGCAACTAAAATTTTAATAAGTCAAACTTAGGATTTTATTTTCTTTTTGTATTTGCAAAAAAAAAGCTTAAATTCATTCTCACTTTAATATCATTTTTCTGATTATTTGAAAATCTTTATTTTCTATTTTGAGAACTAAGGTATTTACACAAATTTTTATTAGACTTTACTCCTTAGATTCTATTTTTTAAATAAAAAATCTAATCTTTAAGTTTCTCCTTTTTGTAGAATTTATTGAGATTGTTTAAATTATTTACTGTTTTCAATCTAGTTCGTTAATAATTAAAATGAGGAGAAAAAAATTTACTACTCTTGTTTGTATATAATTAAAATGATATTGAATCATTCTAAATAGTTTTAATTATTTAGAAAATATAATTTACTTGAATAACATACAAATTAGATATCAAACATTAAGTCAGCTTGCTATAACTAGAATGAAAATAAGCCAATATTAGCCAATGTAAAAGATAATTATTTTTGTAGAATTGAATCTAAAATATCATTCTAAATAGTTTTAATAATTTGATTCGCTTCTATGCCTAGTCTAAGGTATTAAAACATGGGTCTTTATTGTGATTAAACGAATGTAAATGGCAGTGGGCAATGGTTGCATAATAATTTACTGTTCACCATTTCTATTCATGTCCTTGATTATATATATAGGGTTTGAAGATATGGATGTATTATCTAAGATCTCATGTTGCAGTTGATGCAATCAAATTCACAGTTAATACTTCCATGGTTAAGGTGGTAACTACGAATTTGTGTTAAAGCTGTATCATCTTTCCAAGGTCATTTAACTTGTGAAACTTATTGATTAAAATTGCGACACTATAGGAGATTAGGCTTTTAGTGGTTATTTTTTTCATATTTAATAGTGTTTATAAACGTCACTAAAGGATTAGCGGCGTTTGTCAAAAACACCGCTAAGAATGCCGCCTATACTTGTGTAAAAAAAATAATGATATTTTAAAAAAAAGCATCGCTAACTTAATGACATTTTTATCATAAAATATTGCTAAATTTATAGGCGTTTATAGTATAAAATGCTACTAAATTTAGTGACATTTATAATAAAAAGTGCCACTACATTTTGGCATTTAGAGGCGTTTTTAGGTACAAATGTCGCTAAATTAAAAAATTTATTTTTTTTAAATTTCTTTTAATATTGATTATTATCATTAAATTAAAAATATTAAAAGAAATAAAAACGAACTTAAATTCATAAACTGAATATTATAAATACATAATTTGTTCCAATATGGATGGAACACAAAGTTTAATACATGTAATAACATTCAAATTATTTTAATGCATTAACCAAAAATTTAAAATGTATGGAATTGATGATTGCATAGATTTGAAACATTATAATTTGATGAAAGATTTTTCCTACCTTGGTCACTATCATTTTCTGTTGTTGATGGTTTCATACACAATGAATCTTTTCAAGCAATATTGAGTTGTTTCATCAAACACCATGATCTAAAAAAATAAATAAAACAAATGCCAAGATGAGATGAAAAAAAAAAACATAATAGACTATTTCAGAATGGTTTCATAAGGATATCTTGAATGAATCAACAAATTCATATTAACAAGTAACAATTTTTTAGTAATTAAAAAAATATTTTTTTGAAAAAAAAAACTAAACCTAAAATTTCATTCATGTTTATAACTAAATTCAACATTCAATTTCAAGTTTTTCAGAGAAAAACCCTATTTCTTTCACTTTCTGTTTTATCTTGAATTTTTTTCACCAACCAAACAAAATCAAACTCAGAATTGTAATAACGAAATAAATTGATAAAAAAAGAAAAAAAAATGGTTAAACACTGAAAATTGCCAATGTTGAAATAGAACTTACTAATGGAGCTTGAACAGCGGTAGAAATGTAACAAATCAGATAGTAAATTTAGGGATTTGACTCAACAAATTAAATAAGAAGTTTAGGGATTTAACCCAAATTGTAAGAAAGCTAACTTGAAATTTGCAAAAATGAAAGGAAAAAAGATGAAAATTAGCCACAAAATGACTGAAACTTAGGTAAAAAATGAGAAGAAAGTGACCTAAAATAAGTAGAAATGAAAGAAATGAGTAGGAAAAAGAAAAACAAAAAAAAGGGTCTCATGGGTTTAAAATTTAAAGAAAATTTAACACTGACAAATGTGATTATTGAAGGCGTTTGTGGCTAAAAATGCCTCTACTAATCCCTTTCAATTACTTTTTTAGAATTATCAAGGTATTTTTGGTTAAAAACCCTTTCAATAATCCCTTTCAATTTTTCTGTCAAAAATTGCTTTAATAATCTTTTCCATTTTTTATGAGGGATTATTGGAGGCGTTTCAAGCAAAAAATGCCTTCAATATAAGGAGATTATTGAAGGCATTTTTTGCTTGAAACACATTTAATAGAAGACATTTTTGGTTAAAAACATCTTCAATAATCTCCTCTAAATTTTTAAAGGAGATTATTGAAGGCATTTTATGAAAAAAAAATACCTTCAATAATCCATTTTATTTTTTATGATGGGATTATTGAAGGCGTTTCAAGTAAAAAACACCTTCAATACTTCCTTTGAATTTTGATGAGAAGATTATTAAAGGCATTCTTGACAAAAAATGTCTTCAATAATCTCTTCCAATTTTTTATGCCTTCAATAATCCCCTCTATTTTTTATGAGGGGATTATTGAAGGCCTTTGTAAAAACGCCTTCAATAATTCCCTTCAATTTTTTAAAGATGATATTGAATGCATTTTCTGTCAAAAACGTCTTTAATAATTTATTTTTATGAGAGGATTATTGAAAATGTTTTAGGCAAAAAACGTATTCAATAATTCCCTTAAATTTTGATAAAGAGATTATTGAATGTGTTTTTGATCGAAAATGCCTTTAATAATCTTCTCTAATTTTTTAAAGGGGATTATTGAAGGTGTTTCAAGCATGAAATGCCTTCAATAATCTCCTTAAATTTTGATGAGAAGATTATTGAAAGTATTTAATTAGAGGATTATTCAAGGCGTTTTAGCTTAGAAAATGACTTTAATAATATCCTATAAAAAAATACTGGGGATTATTAAATACATTTTTGATAAAAAACGCTTACATTAATCCCTTTCTTTTTTTATGAAGGGATTATTGAAAGCGTTTCAAGATAAAAACGCCTTCAATAATCTTCTTAAATTTTTGTGAATGGATTATTCAAGGTATTTTAGTGGATAAATGTCACTAATTTTTATTTTTAGTGATATTTATAACTACAAACGTCGTTATTTGAATATTTAGTGAAGTTTTGATAAAAAACATAATAAATTTTATAAAAACACGAAAGCTAGCAGCATTGTTAAGTGAAACGTCACTAAAAAATTGACACTAATTTTTCATTTTCTTGTAGTGCCAATCCCATGTATGTAATATACAACTCTAATATTCTAATCCACAGGCTTAATTGCTTGCTTTGCTCAGGTGTTAAGGCTTTTTCATGTTTTGGTGTAGATTTTAAGCTTTAATCCTGATTTAGTGACATGTTCTATGAAATCATGATATGTTTTTGCTACAAGGTCGTGGAACTGGTAACACACTCCGAATATATATATATATATATATTTATTTATATATATATATATAATGTCCTGAAACTTCTGTTTCTGTACATAAATATAATGCAAGCATATTTTGATACATATCACTTCAGTAGCTGTCCGGTGATATATACATGAGTAGTTGGATAGCCACAATCGCATGCTGGATGAAATGTTGATATGTATGCAGCACCAATAAAACTGTCTTCTTCTAAATGTTAATGGTTTTGCTGCAACTGATAGTAGTACATGGCACATGGTTTGTATGTAGAGAAATGATATGGAGACATCAAGAGAGACACTCTCAGGAACCATGAACAAGCTTAAGATAATATGTGAACTAGATAATTTTTACTCTTATTTCTGCGATGTAGTGTGGATATGCATTCTAGTATATATATATTTTAATAAAATGGTGTATTATTGAAGGCAAAAATTTAAAGGTGGGACATGCAATTTCTTTTTTTGAAGTAATAAAACGTGCAATTTTTAATTTTAAAGTTGCCTGTCAAGATGTAATTGGGTTCAAAGGTCATATATATGAAAAAAAACCTCTAAATTTGATAGCATATAATTACTCTCTTTAATAATGTTATATATTTTTCAGCATCATAATACTAATATGATTATCACTGAAATAAATAAAATTTTGAATACACTAATGTAAAAATATATTTTTTGAAAATCGTTTAAAAAGATATATCAGCCCAATCAATAAATATAAATTAAATGCTTTAATTATTTAATTAATTATATGGTCCAATTCTCCACGTGTCCGATTTCTGTCAACATCTTAGGAAAAAGAAACAAAGCGAAACAACAAAACTGTGTTGGATTGGACCACACTCTCTGAATGAGAATGTTACAAATAAAATTTTAACATTGTTTGGCAAATGGGAAATGGTCAGAGGATTATGTGTCATGAATTGAGGTTTAAGCTTTGAATTTATGTAGTTTTAAGATTCGAATATTTATTCATCTGATGTTTCAGATCAATCTACCTATCACGATTCATATCTTTGTGAGGTATTATCCGTTTTGACCCATTTTACCTCACGATTTTATCTTACAAAAGACGTCTCACAAGGTAGAGATGGTGTAAATCCTTATATACCACAGTGACCTTTTTTTTATGTTCGATGTGAGATTCAAGACTCCTCTTTAGGTTCGTGACATTCTCTTCCATCCAACCTCGTGATGTCTTCTTCACGGAGACTAGTCATTCTGTCTACCTTTCTTGAAGTGCTTGACGTGGATTGAACGGTATAAGACTGGCTCTGATACCACTTGTTACGGGTCGAGACTTAAGCTCTGAACTCGCGCAACTCCGAGACCTGAGCATCCACTCATTCGACGTCTCAAATCAGTTTACTTGCACAGTTCACACCTTTGTGAGGTATTGTCCGTTTTTACCCCTTTTGACCTCACGATTTTATCTTACAAAAGGTGTCTCACAAGACAGAGTTGGTGTGAATCCTTATATACCACAGTGACCTTTTTTTTATGTTCGATGTGAGATTTAAGACTCCTCTTTAGGTTCGTGACATTCTCTTCCATCCAACCTCGTGATGTCTTCTTCATGGAGACTAGTCATTCTGTCTACCTTTCTTGAAGTGCTTGATGTGGATCGAACGGTATAAGACTGGCTCTGATACCACTTGTTACGGGTCGAGACTTAAGCTCCGAGACCTGAGCATTCACTCATTCGACGTCTCAAATCAGCTTACTTGCACAGTTCACACTTTTGTGAGGTATTGTCCGTTTTTACCCTTTTTGACCTCACGATTTTATCTTACAAAAGGTGTCTCACAAGACAGAGTTGGTGTGAATCCTTATATACCCTAGTGACCTTCTTTTTATGTTCGATGTGAGATTCAGGACTCCTCGTTAAGTCCGTAACAAGTGCATTTAATTTTGGAAATTTGATTATAGATTTCAAGCTTTACCATTGATAGCTATACAGTTTTTTTTTTTTTTTTCTCTACGAGCATGCATGTTGGTTCAATTTTTTTTGTAACTTTGATTTGGCAAAATTATTAATATGTCAAGCTTTAAAAAAAAAAAAAAAGAATTTGCATACAGAGACACAACCAAAGGTTTCATTTTGTTCTGTTTTTGATTATTGAGTTCAGTCAAAATAAGATAAGAATGATATAAAGCATCAAATTAAATCTCCGTAATTTGCATAAAGCATGCACTAATAACAAAATTAAGGTAAATTACATTTGTTTCGTATCATTTTCGTCACTGAAATAAGACTTTAGCTACGTAAAATATCAAAATGTTAATTCTCTTTAATTTGCATAATTCTGCGCCAAGAACAAAATTAAGGTAAATTACATGTTTTATCATATCGAAATTGAAAAGAATCTACTTGCCGGTAGTCAACAAAATTCCAAAATCTTGCTTCGTTAAGATTGTTTAAATTGCCTAAATAATTCTTTAAAGAGATTTGGACTAACATATAGTTTGGTTTTTTATTTATATCATTTTTACGATTTATTATTTAGTATAAAAAATTAATAATTTAATATTCAATTTTCATTTTATCACATTATTTGTCTTAAACATTAATTTTGTTAATAATATACTGATGTGATAAAAAATTAGTGAATAAAATAATAACATGTGATGCATTTTTATTGGCTAATATTTGTCACATAATCATTTTATCTAATATCATTAATTATTAGATTAAAATACGAGAATATGTCATCTATATTCATTATAGTAAAATTAATCAATCACAATTTACGATTGTGTGATGTCCATCAAAATTTTATATAGATTTTACACTTATAAATAGTGGATCTTATATAATTTTTTATTATGATTGGATAATTGTAAAGTTATAGTAAAAAAATATTATAGATGAAATACTCCATAAAATATTTGACAGAAGTAAAATTAAGATATCAAATGATTAATTTTTTCTATAAGTATCAAATTATGAAAAGTGATATAGTTTAGAAGTTAATTTAAGTGTTAACCAAAATGATTTCTTTGATATATGTATATATATATTTATATATATAAAGAGTCGTATAAGAATAGAAAAAGGATTGAATGTATTAGGATATGTAATCCAGCAAGGAAAGTTGGAGGTTATGTTTCAGCCTACCAACGATCAGGCAATGCGACAAGAGACAATAAAGCAAAGTTGAGACAAAAAAAGAGAATCAAATCGAAAGGGGTAAAAGGTTCATTTGCTCTGCAATAATTGTGGTTTGAGTAACTGTAACATGTATGACATGACGGAATCTGTCCTTACAGAAAAGTTCCAGCTTTGAGTATCCTTATCTTATTAACTGTAGAATTATCATTGATGCTTGCAACTTTTATTTGTTTTAAGAGCTAGAAGCTCCCATTTCTAAGAATAAATTCTAAATATTTGAATTGATCTTAAAAATGTGAAAACTTGATGTAAAAGTACGAAGTTTGGGAGTAATACTGAATTCAATGATCTTTTAAGGTTGAAAAAATGATAGAAGCAAGCAAAATGCCATCCCCTGTGTTACCATGTAACATTTCCTGACATGGGATCAATCAAAACTTTGTAGGACTGAGATATTCAATCAAGGGTACACTGTCATTCATCAGAAAGTTGTGCGTTTGTGATCAGCCTAACCCCACATGACAGGACAACACCATAGATCATTATCTGTTCTTTTAACACTTCACCATTTTGGGGTATACAAAGGTGATAATGAAGAGATTGGAACCAAATTCAGAAAAGTTTTATCATTTTCTGTTATTTCGTTGACAGCAGTGGCTTGTGAGCACCAAGACCACAGGATGATAATAACACCAAAATGACCAAATCTTACAGTTTTTAAAAGCTCATGTAAGCCTACTCTTAACCACAAGTTGGGGAAACTCAATCATGCACTTCTTCCATTCTGTTTCCCCCTCATAATATTGTGGAGCTTAACAGCACCATTTTCATTTCCCCTCTCTTTTCTCTTCTCCTCTAGAAGCTTCAATCATGGTATAGCATACATTATAAAAAGTTTTCATTAGCATGGTTAAATATTTTTATCATTTTATGAATACTTCTCTTTTCCTGGATTTTGCTTTGGATGGTAACAGGTTTTGGTTGGAAGTAATGGCGAGAAAGATAGTTCAAATGATGGAGCTGTGGTTGATTTCCGGGGGAATCTGGTGGACAAGTCGAAAACCGGTGGATGGCTTGCTGCAGGGCTCATCTTAGGTCTAGTCATGAACTTCAGAAGTTAGTGTGGTTTATCTTGATCCAATATTTCCTCTTCTGCTTATATGAAAGGAAATTTTTGGTGCAGGATCTGAGCTCTCGGAGAGGATATGCGTGATGGGCATATCAATGAACTTAGTGACATACTTGGTTGGAGATTTGCATATTTCAGCAGCAAAATCCGCAACTATAGTTACCAACTTCTTGGGTACTCTCAATCTGCTTGGTCTCCTTGGAGGTTTCTTGGCCGATGCCAAACTTGGCCGATACTTGACAGTTACACTCGCTGCATCCATAACAGCTATGGTGAGTTTTTCTTACAATAACTGAAATAACAACGTTAGCAGAGACTATGTAATGTTTGTTGTTTTATGCTATTCCATCTTGCATCAGGGGGTGATTTTATTAACACTGGCTACAACAATTCCGAGCATGAAGCCTCCTCCATGTAATGACTATAGAAGAGAGCATCATGAGTGCATTGAGGCAACTGGCCGGCAACTGGCTTTGCTGTATGCGGCACTATACACAATAGCACTTGGTGGTGGGGGAATAAAGTCTAATGTCTCTGGTTTTGGCTCTGATCAGTTTGATGTGACAGATCCCAAGGAGGAGAAGGCTATGATTTTCTTCTTCAATAGGTTCTATTTTGGCATCAGCATTGGGTCTTTATTTGCTGTGATTGTACTGGTATATATACAAGACAATGTAGGAAGAGGGTGGGGTTATGGAATTTCAGCAGGAACAATGGTGATTGCAGTTGCTGTTTTGCTTTGTGGAACACCATGGTACAGGTTTAGAAAGCCTCAGGGGAGCCCTTTAACCATCATTTGGAGGGTTCTATTCTTGGCCTTGAAGAAGAGGAATCAATCTTATCCTTCCCACCCCAGCCTTTTGAACGATTATGAAAATAGAAAGGTTCCCTACACACAAAGATTCAAGTAAGTACGATTTGACATAATTTTACTCTGAAGGCTAAAATTTTATCGCAAAGTCTGTGCTCTTTCTTTCTTTCCACAAGGACCAGTTGTGCTGTTGTTGCTAAAACTGGAAGCAATTACAGTATTTTGGTTTCATTTCTATTGACAGCAGATATAAAATCAAACCTGAAATATGAAATTTCATCTTTTTACAAAATTTCCTGTTATTCGAGAACATCAAACCCAACTTTGTCCTTTTTCCTGATAAATCCCTTCATGAGTTAGCGTTGTGCTATTTTTATATGATTTGAACCATTTTCCTTCATTGTCAGTACCCCAACTCAAGCTGACATATGAAGTTTTACTGCTTGCGCATGTGTAGGCCACAGGGTTAACCTTAGAGCACTATCCTCCCACACCCAACAGGAATTAAAAAGAAGAAAAAAATTTGAAGAAATGAAAATCATCCAACTTGATCTTGAAATGCAATTAAAATCAAATATCTGGTCCTTTCCCATCAGATTCCATCTATCTGGTCCTAAGTCCTAGCAGATTCTTTTGGTACATACCTAAGAGATTCTACTTACTAATTGTTAGATTTGTGCATTGTGAACAGGGGAATCCGGTCCAAGTTTCCATCACCATATTTGAATCAAGTGCCAAAAGAGTTAATTGCATTAACCATCCAAGTTCTTATTTTTTCCCGGAAATTAACAAAGTTTCATTTCACTGTGCATTGATGATTAGGTGTCTTGACAAGGCTGCAATCATAGATGACAATGGTGCTGCCAACACAAAAAACAACCCACGGATAGTATCAACTGTGACCCAGGTTGAGGAAGTAAAAATGGTCCTAAAGCTACTTCCCATTTGGTCCACATGTATCCTCTTCTGGACAATCTACTCCCAAATGACTACTTTTACAGTTGAGCAAGCCTCCATCATGCATCGAAAAGTTGGTTCCTTCGTAATCCCTGCTGGTTCTTTCTCTGCCTTTCTCATTATCACCATTCTCCTCTTCACTTCCATAAACGAAAAAGTTTTTGTCCCCTTGGCTCGAAAAATCACCCATAATGTCCAAGGAATCACAAGCCTCCAGAGGATTGGAATTGGACTCATTTTGTCAACAGTTGCTATGGTGGGTGCTGCCATTGTTGAGAAAGAAAGGAGGGAAATTGCTATTGAGAAAGAAGTCAAAATAAGTGCTTTTTGGCTACTCGTTCAATTTTTCCTCGTGGGTGCCGGGGAAGCTTTTGCTTATGTTGGACAGCTTGAGTTCTTCATTAGAGAGGCACCAGACCGGATGAAATCCATGAGCACAGGGCTTTTCCTTAGCACCATTTCAATGGGGTTCTTTGTGAGCAGTTTGATAGTGTCCATTGTCGACCATGTGACCAAAAAGAGCTGGCTTAGGAGCAATCTGAATAAAGGAAAGCTGAACAACTTTTACTGGTTACTCGCAGCTTTAGGAATTTTAAACTTCTTGGTTTTTCTTATCTTTGCATCAAGACATCAATACAAAATGCAGCTGCCTATTGAACCCGAGTCTGGAGAGAAGGAGCTTAAGAGCATGAAAGATGAAATGATGGAAGATATGGAGAAGAAAGCAAGTATTCAATCAGCGGGCAATGCAGAGCCATAGCATATCTGTATCTTAAGAGGACTGTATTAATTGTTGCACTATACAGTATAGTTCTTATTTCAGCTTGTTAAAAGAAAGAGGACAAAAATAGCAGCTCGTGTTTGTGTCAGGGTAATTGTAAGGTGGTATTCAATTATTCTTCCTTCTGCTCCATAACACGCTGTGATTTTCAATGATTGTAACTCTTGCTTTTAGATGTGATTTTCATTGTTCTCTGATGAATGTTGGGGGTTAAAGGTTGCTTGACAGAATTATCAAGCATTGTTACTTGAAAGAGAGACCAACAGATATTGCATCTATCTGCCAGCGTAGCTATAGAGAAGCAGGGTTATCAATGTAAAAGGATTAATTAATTCCTAGATCAGAACTACTTGCGAGTTGAAAAATGTTGGGTTTCAGGAAATTTAGCCATAAAAAACTGAGTCTTTATGCCAAATAGACAACAAATCCACAATGCAGAAGCAGAAAGCTGGCCTCTAATGGCCGTGAGGGGCAGCTTCAGCTAGGTGGTTTTTGACCAATGGGACTGTCTGTAGAATATGTCGTTCATCTCTTTCTGTTCTCAACCATATACATCTCCTCTGTCTCAATCCCAAATAATCTTTTCATCTTAGAATTAATAAACCTTTTTCCTGGTAAATGTGAAACCCTGTTGGCCTTGAGCTTTATAGCGAGGGGAGGTTCTACTGTCAGCTCCTCTTCCCATGCGATTTCTATGCACTTTTAACCGGTTTCACCGGTTGCCGGAATATCACTTAGGTTTCACTCCTGTAGCATGTGTCCCACACCGTAACATATACACGTGATGTTAAAAAATAATATAAAAAAGTTTTATAAATATATATTATCATATTAGAAAATTATATAACAAATAATTGAAAATATAATTTGAAATGTTATGAATATACCATAATAAATCTAGACCGTTGATCGTAAATTGAATACTAACATGGAAAGTAATATTATTTTTTTATATAATTTAGGAAAATATTAAAAATTATCTAATAAAAATTTTAAATCGTATTATTTATTTAAAAATTTTCAAAATTAATAATCTATGAGAAAAAAAAGAAATTAATGATTTTACAAATACATTTATTCCATATCTCACCATTTACATATCCCATCCCTAACACGAGTGATAAGCAGAAAAAAACCGTAGTCGTTTATTGGTGGAGAAATGAAGAACAACAGCCTTATTAGGTTCATTGCTAGAAGAGCTTCAACAGCAGTTGATAACCCAGTTTCAACTTCAACCTGGCGATTCTATTGCTCGCATTCACCTCCTTCATCTTCCTCTCCTCCTCCCAACAGCAAGCTCTTTGTTGCAGGTCTCCCTTCTCTCTCTCTCTCTCTCTCTCCCCCCTAATTTGTATTTCTTTTCTATTTGTGATTAACTTTAACATGATGGGTATTGGGTGTTGAAGGATTGTCATGGTCAGTTGATGAGAAATCCTTGAAAGATGCCTTCTCATCTTTTGGCAACGTCTCTGAAGGTTAGTATAATCATCTAGGTGTTCGATGAATTGTCTGAATAATCAAAGTATCAGCAATTACTCAATTTTGTAATGATAATGTAATGAATTTTTCTTATCTCATTCTCAAATATGTTAACTTTTATTAAAAAATATGGGGGTTATATCCTTTTTGGTTGTTCTTGAAATCATGGGAAAAGTTAATGAAAAGATAATTTGACCAACAATGATACCCTCTGATTACTTCACTTTATTGTTGATTCACTTGCTGCATTATTAACAACCATCACTAACCATTCCTAAACATTATAAGATATACAACTTATTTCCCACTGCATAAGAGAAATATATGCTTATAAACTGAACGAAACCTGACCTTCAACTCATTTGAGGAAACAATAGTTTCTTTTGAAAGTTGAATGAATTGGACTTGTACAAATCTGACCTTGAAGCTTGCTCACATTTAAAAAAATGGTAATAATTTTGCAGTTTAATCTGTCTTTAGTCTTTAGTCTGTTCTATCTGCTCTAGGATTGGTCTCTGATCCGGTTGATTTTTCTGTTGTAGTGAGGATAATGTATGATAAAGACACCGGTAGGTCAAGAGGCTTTGGGTTTGTTCATTTTTCTAAAGAAGATGAAGCCAGATGTGCAAAAGATGCAATGGATGGAAAGGTATGCCGACTATTTTGATTCTGTTTAACCTAAAGTCATCTTCCCTAGGAGATATTTTTTGTTCATTGTAATCTCCATTCTTCGATAGTGAATTTCTTGTTTGTTGTGCTCATGGACGTAGAGAATACTGTTGAACCACGCATATTCTTGTTTTCTCTTTTCTTCTTTTTACGGTTTTCCTGTTTTGAGTTCTCAATTGGTTAGTTCTTCGATTGATCAGTATAATTTCTAAATTGGTTACTTTGACTGGCATCCGCTGCAACTATGTGGTTTAAATATTTAAGGTCCAAATCGCAATAGGAGTCCATTTATGAGATACTGGAAACTGCTTCAAACTGATAATCCTTTGGCTGCAGGCATTGTTAGGTCGACCATTACGGATAAGCTTTGCTCTTGAAAAGGTTCGTGGTGCTCCTGTTGTAGTCCCTCGTCTGCCGAGCACTTGAATTTTCTCCAACAGCCGAGCTTGAACTCCTCAAGGACTTTCAACCTTCTTATCTTTAAGAGGGGTTAGGGCAGTGATGATGAAGTGGAGGGTGATGAACCATACCGGGATACCAACATATGGTAGTATTGGTGAAGATTACTGCTTCAGGGAATCAAAGTGAAATTTCTAAATCAAGCAAGTACTAGTTATTGACACAGACAATTGTCAATTGTTTTAGTGCCTTCCAATGATAAAATGGCATATAAATAACCAATATGAATTGAAAGACATGAGGAAAAATATTCATTGCCAACTGCAATGCATTTCCCTCGAATACTTATATGAAATGAAAAAAAAAAGAAGTAAAAGCTGCTGCTTTTTGATACATTTATTCAATAAATGCTGACATAGTACTGAATGTATGTATATCTTTGTGCTTGAGTGTCAGTTCAAGGCTTGATGAAACAGTTTGTTGTAATTGGACATTAAATTTGAAGGCATATTTATCTTCAAACACATTTTGCTTCAACTACAAGAAACAAACATCTTGTAAATTGGAATAGAAAATCTAACTTTTACTGACTTTTCTTTTTATATAAAATAAGTCATAACTTGAAAATTAAAAAAAAAAATTGTAGATATTGGAATTTGCATTTTAAATTTGTTGGATGTTATTTTTTAAAAGTGATTGAACGAATTAATTGAATTAAAATTTAATTTTTATGAAATTCAAATTTTAGTTTTTGGTAACTTAGTGAAGATCAAATCAAATGAAAGGCCCATTTTATTTTTTTAGTACAACACAATAAAATCACAATTTGTTTATAAGAGCATGTTTGGTTAAATGCAATAGTCATTTTATTTTTTACCTATTTTGGGTCTATATCAAATAAAGACTTATTTCAAAGCTTTATTCAAATTAAAAAAAAATAGTTATTTTGATCAAAAGGTCTATTTTAGGTTTAATCAGAATAATCGTTCCCTTCCCTACAATGTTAATTATTTCTTGCCATTATCAGTTGCGTATTTGAAATTTCTTAGTAAGCTTTTTAAGTATCAAAAATAGATATTCGAATTGAGGTTGAATTGAGAAAAAAAAAATTAAGTAAACTGGTTGATGAGGGTAATTAAGTAATTTAATTTATAAGTAATTTTATCTTAAAAATTTTTAATTTTTTGCTGTAAAAAGAAAAAAAAAAAGTGGTTTCAATGCATATAGAATTTTCTTGAATAGAAGAAAGTTGAAAAAAAAAAAAAAAGGGTCTCTCATTTGGTCATTCCTCTAAACGACAGCGTGCACGCTTCCGCGTATGAACGACGTGGATATAGCATCCCAAAGAGGGAACGCAGTCGTTTTATAGATCCCAAGTTAAAACGAAAGACGCAAAAAGAGTTAAAAATCTACTCTGATTCTAATCCGATCGGCATCGAGAAATCAAAGCACTTCACTTAAATAAGAGTTGGAAGTCATCCTTCCCCTTCCTTCACGGTTTGGAAGATTCTCTAAAAAAAAAAAAAACAAAGCCCACAATTCGACAATGGAGCACGAAACGCCGCGGCAAGGAAATCCCAACAGCCCAACCGCCAATCAAAACGCAACTTTAATCAACTCCTTCATCGAAATCACTTCTTCTTCCAAAGAAGAAGCCCTTTTCTTCTTAGAATCCCACCAGTGGGACCTCGACGCCGCCGTTTCGACTTTCCTCGACAACAATTCCACCGCTGCACATCAACCGCACCCGATCCCGCCACCTCCTTCCCGCGACGTTAACAACTCCCCAACTGCCTCGCCGTCCGATTCTCCCGATTACTCTCCCTCACAATCCCCTTCTCGCTCCCGCTCCCCTTCCCCTGCCCGCCCCTCTCTCCCTCCTTACCAGCTTCGGTCGCGCCGCAACGCTGATAAGAAGCCGTCTGGTAGCAACAACAGCACTCGTGGCGTTCGGACCCTCGCCGATCTGAATCGGATACCCCCTGGTGGGTCCGACAGCGATTCCGATGAAGCCCAGGACTATTATACTGGCGGTGAAAAAAGGTTTAATTTAATTTAATCTCTCTTTTTTGTTTTTTAAACATTGGCCCTTAATTTTGTGAATTGGGCAAAATTTTGTTCTTAATTGGTTTTTTGGATGAACAGTGGGATGGTGGTTCGAGATCCTTCGAAGCATAACGATGTGGATTCGATTTTTAGTCGAGCTAGACAAGCGGGAGCTGTGGAAGGATCTGATGATTACTTCCGACCATCGTCTTCGAACACGAGAAGCTTCACTGGGACGGCGAGATTACTCTCTGGAGAAACTGTGGCACCTGCTCCTCCGCTACCACCTGAAGTTGTCACTCACAATATTACTTTTTGGAGGAACGGGTTTACCGTTGATGATGGCCCGTTGCGTCACCTGGATGATCCTGCCAATGCTGCCTTCTTGGAGGTAATGATGATGTAAAATTTGCTTTATAAAGAATATGCTGTGATATTGGTATCTGGATATGTATATTTGCGTGTTTGATGAATTACAGGAGTTTAGTTCATAGGTAAAGTTGAGGTGATTACATATTCGAGCAATCTTCGACTTTCTTGATGATGTTCGATTTTAAAATGTTATGCATGCGTGTGTACTTCTGCTAGTGCTTCTTGTTCACTATGGGTGCTATGTGCTTATTCTCTCAATCACTTCTGAATGCAGAGTGTGATGGGGTCTCAATGTCCGAAAGAGCTTGAACCAGCTGATCCAAGAACAAAAGTGGATCTTCACCTTTTTAGGCGGGATGAAAACTACTCTGTGCGTCTTTTATGTATACTCTTATAAGTTCTTCATACTTGTTCTTTTGCCTGCTTCTGCATTACGTTTCCTGTTTGCCCTTGTTTAATGCAGGAACCAAAGAAGCGCCAAACTGCATTTCGGGGTGTTGGAAGAACTCTAGGAAGCAGCAGCAGCAGCAGCACCCCCAGCGCTACTCCCTCGGAGCCAGCCGCTGTTGCCAGTAGTATCACTACTGCGCGGGCTCCATCTATGGGCCTGGTTGTGGATTCATCATTGCCAACAACATCTATTCAGCTGAGGTTGGCGGATGGTACACGAATGGTCTCACACTTCAACTACTATCATACCATCAGAGATGTCCGTCGCTTCATTGATGCATCACGACCTGGTGGAGCAGGAAACTACCAGTTGCTGACAATGGGATTCCCTCCTAAACAACTGACTGATCTGGACCAGACAGTAGAGCAGGCTGGCATTGCCAGTTCAGTTGTTATCCAGAAATATTAGCGAAGGTTTTTTTTATCTTTTTTTTTAGCTCCATAACTCGTTGACTCCATGATACATCATGCAAACTTAACATTGTTCTATTTCTCAAAACTTATGGGATTCATGTGATGGACGAGAAAATTTGCTGTTGATTACATTAGAATTGGTTAGTTATTATGCTATATTTATAGGGTAAATCACAAAAAGGTGCATGAGAGGTTACATGCCTAATATTGTGTAAAACCTATTACTTTTTCAGAATTTGAAAAAAAAAAACTTACCCTTTATATGTTTTCGATTTACCTCATGAAGAGGGTGGTAAGTGTATGTAAAATATTAGGATGGTTAAGAGGTAAGTAGTTTTCAAAATATGTAGATGGAAGTGTGTCTTTGAGTTGTTTTAACAAGTGGATCATCGTGATATCCAATGATGTTGGTTGTTTTTGGCAAATGTCCAATGCTGTTGGTATCTTCTTTTGGCAAAAGATTTGTACATTTCTCAGAGGCAGAAAGTTTAACGATAGGATTATAGAGGGAAATAAATTCCTATATTCCTATATGTTGATGGCTTATGATCATAACTGGTTGCTAAATACACCGTTGGTTAGTAAAATTCCTTAGTACCTCCCTCAATGAAGGGAAAAAAAATTCAATACGACTGTTACACACTTGCACTTCTTCTCTGAGTATAGAAGCGATTCCATGATAGCTAAATACAATATTCGGCGATGCACTTGAACGGTTGATTCAACACTTGATTCAATTAGTTAGTATATAATCCTTTACCCGAAGAACGATATTCGAATATTTGACAATGAAAATGGAGTCTGAAGCTAATTCTTCTACGCTCAGGTAAAGAAGCTGAGGCTTGGGCTCTCCGTAGCTTGGGCCTAGGTTTCTCACGTCTCTTTGGGTTTCAAAACAGAACACATTACGATTCATGTTAAAAATACAAAAATTAATTAAGTACGATTACGATTTAAAATTTATGATTTAAAGATACAATTATTAAATATTTATTTAATTATTTATTTTTAACAAAAATAATTTATTTTTCTAACATGTATTTTTTAAACATTTTAAAATGTTCAACAATTTTAACATCATACCAAATATTCAAAAATTTTAAATTATATTTTTTTCATAATAATTTTTTATAATACTTTTCAATCACATTTTTTAAATTAATCTTTTTCTTACCGAATCAGCAATAATAAAATACATTTTTATCCTCTCCGTGCATTATACACCAAAACAACTGTTTAATGGTGTCGAATCTGCTCATAGCTCTTAGGTTTAAACTTTAATGGTTTTCTTTTTTCTTTTCTTTTTTGAGACAGTAATGTTTTAAAAATCAGATCGAACAGGCCAATTACATCAGTTCAATCGGAATCTATAGCTTTATTTAGGGTTAAGCAAAATTTGATTAAAATCGAAAATTAAAAAGGTTGAATTTTTAGAGAAAACCGTATTGAAAAATTCGAATTATATGAATATTTCAATTTTTTTATTTAAATAATAAAAATTATTGGTTTTAAGTTTTAAAATATTTAAATCAAATAAATTAAAATATCTGATATAATATAAAATAAATAATTAAAAAAATATATGATGTAGGTATATTTAATAATATGATTACGTATATTTAATGTAAAAAATAAAAATTAAAATCGATTAATTTAAGAATTGAAATCGATAATCTTAATTCAATTTATTTTTTTTAATTTTTTTATATATATCAATTGATTTGATTTTTATAATGAATGAAATTGATTATTCAAATTTTACAATTAAATTAATCGATCTAATTATTTACTCAGCCCTAACTTTATTATTATGAGACTATACATCAAATTGGATAAAAAAATATTTTAAAAATTATATATAAAAAAAATATACGTATGTATATTTAACTATGTAGAGCACAGTATAAAAAAATATACTGTATATATAGTTAGCATGCAAAAGCATGGCTAGATCATGGTGATGTTGACGTGTCATCCACTCTATTTTTCCTCTCTCGTGACGTCACATCCAGCAAAAATTAGTCACTGCTCTTTTTTTTTTTTTTTTCTCTCTCCTCTGTATCTTCTCTTTCAATACAGTCCTATCTCTCCCAGTGCCTAGGGTTTGTTTCTTTGTCTCAAATTCCTTAAACCTCCACCTGCTTCTCTTGAATTCTCTCTTTTCTTTCGACCATTTGAAAGAAATCACCCTAAAAAAATCCCATCTTTCTCACATTTTCATTCACATTCCTCTCTCAAAGGACCGATCCTCAGTTTGTTTCTTAATAATAATAATAGTAAAAAAAGAACCCTTTCATGGCCAAGACCAAACCTGGCAAAAAGGACCTTGATTCCTACACTATCAAAGGGACCAACAAAGTTGTTCGACGTATGTTTCTCCCAAAACCCATCTTGTAGTTTTCCCTTTCTCATTTGAAAAGAAAAACCCCATAAATCTTTTTTTTAGAAGAACCCCAAAATTTTTTCTATGCTTTTTAGATTTTTTTGAACCTTTTGGGTCTTAAAATTTAAAACCCAGAAATATTTTTGGCAGTGGAAAAGTTATGACTTTGATATTTGGTTTGTTTTGCAGCTGGTGATTGTGTGCTGATGAGACCGTCGGACTCTGATAAGCCACCGTACGTGGCACGCGTAGAGAAGATCGAGGCTGATCATCGGAACAACGTGAAGGTTCGAGTTCGATGGTACTATCGTCCGGAGGAGTCTATAGGAGGGAGACGACAGTTCCATGGTGCCAAGGAACTCTTTTTATCTGACCATTATGATGTGCAAAGTGCACACACCATTGAAGGAAAGTGTATAGTTCACAGTTTCAAAAACTATACTAAGCTTGAAAACGTTGGTGCTGAAGATTACTTTTGTAGGTTCGAATATAAGGCTGCCACTGGTGGCTTCACTCCGGATCGTGTGGCAGTGTGAGTTTGGATTTTTCTTGTGTTTTTGGGTTGAGTTTCGGGTAAAATTTTCCAGTGTTTATGTTTTTTTAGAGTGTGTTCACTAATTTATTGATTGATGTGTTTTTTTTTTTCTTTCCTCATGGGGTTTCGTTTTTGAAGGTATTGCAAGTGTGAGATGCCATACAACCCAGATGACCTCATGGTACAATGTGAGGGATGCAAGGATTGGTAAACTTGTTACTCACTTTATTTCACTGTGTAATTAAAATGGAATGTAAACTTCCCCTATGTGTGTGTAGAACTGTAGATTGAATTCATTTATTTTTAGTGGTCTTGTAGTGATCTATGGCTGAAAGAGTTTCAATTTAATGTTGCGTTTAATTTGTTCAAAATTCATAGTTACGTCATGACAATGATGCGTTTCATGTTTAATTTTAAGTCTTTCTAAGTTGTTTAACTTGACTGCTTGTGCGTCTTATATATAATATGTTAATCCTATTCGGTTGTTTTCATTAAAAAGTTTCTGTTTTTGGGTACTTATATGTAATGTGCAAAAGGATATTTGCATATATTTTGTTTTCTTCCATTGCAAATATGGAACATACAATGATAAAAGAATTGCCATTTAATTTGAGTTTTCTGTAATTGACTAGTAGGTACTGTACATTTACCTAATCATTTTTGTGTAAATAATCTTTTGGTATTCCAAAGTTTACTTTCTATAATGACTTATATGGGTCCTATTTTATTTGGCATTTTATATATGAACTAATTCCTATAAAGCACGGTTTATAGGGACTGGAAGGCAATTAAATTAATTTAAGGCATTTTAGCAAGCTGCTGAACTGTAATAGTAGATTCAGTTTTAAAACATGGATAAATATGAGCTAGATCAGCTTCAGTTCCAATCGTAAAGAGAAAACTCTTTATTTCACCATTAGGAATCCTTGAGTAGGTCTGATAATGCCATCTGATCTAACTTCACTTCTCTGTTTTCTTCTAACATGGTTCATTCCCATATTAACATTCTACATTAACGTGTAATATCTTCTCTTGGTCTTCATCTTACCTAATTCACTGTTTAACATGGTAAAACCCCTTCTGTCATGGTAGGCTCAAACAGATTATATCTTACATTTGGTTCACTTGTCCGTGTTTCTTTTTTGTAACTCATACTTCACATGTTGGTAATATTCCTGCAGAGGCAAACCTCTTGACTGATTTCTTTTTGAGGGGTGGGGGTGGGGGCTTTCATTGATGTTTCGTTCTTGGCTTTTTTAGAGGTTAAGTTTGAGAAAAATTTGTTATTTAGAGTTAGATAAGGTTTAGAGTTTAGATAAAAGTTCATGGCTAAGGAACCAAATAAGGTTTTAGTTGATTAATTATTTATGGCAAAAGAGTGGCTGGAAGGAAGGAATTTACTTGCCTTAAATACCTGGTAGTAGTGGAGTTTAGAAATTTTTAGGTGATTTATAGAAGGAAATTTTGTGGGATGGATCTAAGTTGTTTTAAGGATATTTATCATTTGGGAGAGTGAGATTTATTGTTTCTACAATTGAGAAATTTAAATTAGCTGCAAATCCATTAGAAAAAATTGTAGTAAAGAGCTAAAGAATAGAATAGAAAATTTAAATAAGAAAAAGAAAAACATTGAGGGAGAAAATAGAGTGGAAAAGAATATTGGCATTTATATATAAATGCGCTAAAAAGCAAAGAAATTTCTAACATGATTGAGTAGAAGTTAATGATCTGCACAGAAAAATGTGAAAGTTTGAATCTTAAACTCAGGAAAGCGGCTTAATTAAGCACGTAAAAGACTACGTCAATCAACATAGTGCTTAGTAGGACTTTTAGATATCCTTAAAACTTTAGACTTCACTAGATTATTGAAATACCTCAAGTGAAGAAATTATTGAAGTTTTAGCTTGCACTGCAAAATGTTACATTTGACTGTTTAACTCTTAACTATTTATGGCTTAATCTTCAAGGTCATTTAATCTCACAAAAGATAAAACTACAATGAGAAGAGCAATGGGCTTATCTTGCATCTTGGTCTGGAGACAAAGAAAAGTAAACATGTTTTACAAGAGTCTTCTGAAGATTGCTAAAGCTCTTCTTCACTAAGAACAAAATGAGTTTAAATTCTATTATGTTACAAGATGTAGCATACTGTGCCTTAGTTGTGCCCGTTAAGACTAGTAGAGCTCAAACATTTTGAGTGTGCCTTTACGAGTGTAATGTATTTAGCCTTTTAACTAATATTGCCTAGCTTCAATTTTACATTTTTTTTCTTATAGAAAATTGGTCTTCCGATATAACTCATCACTGAGTTTGATTTTAGCCACTTCTGGTTATATATGGGCTGGAAGTATTATCGGCTAGTTGGTAAGTAGATTGTTTTGTTCAAACAATTGAATGAACAATGTTGACTTCAAGGGACTTTGCATGAGTTATTTGCCTCTTCTATGCCTTAACCTCAACTAATTTTGGAGTACTCTTGCTAGAATGAAAAACATTTTTGGTTGGAGACAAGTTATTTAGGTCTGTTAGTATGTTTAGTATTTTTCTCTGTTCGTTGCCAATGATTTCCATTGTCATGCGTATAAATATATGGAAATATCTCTGCATATGGTGGTGTTTCATCTTTGACGTGTAATGGGAATTGCAATTATATGAATTAATAAGAATACCAGCTATCATATTTCCTGATTGAACATTATTATGTTTTCAGGTTTCATCCTTCCTGCATGGGTATGACCATTGAAGAAGCAAAAAAATTGGATCAGTTTTTATGTTCAGATTGTTCTTCAGAGGATGATGCCAAAAGATCTTTGAATGCATTCCCAGTATCACCATCCCTTGAGGCAAAGGTTAGATCATTTATGTTTGCAGTTTTGAGTGTGTACACAAAAATGTTTTGTTCCATGCTTTTTGTTACTACATTTAGTTGTTGAGGATTTAGTTATATTTTATGTTAGACCAGTGGTCATTATCTTTTGAGATGCTCCTGCAATGCAGCTGTTAGTTCCAAGGACTTTTTCCACCAGATCAAACTGTAACCAATCATATCCTGTTTGCAGTTTCCTGTTGTAGATACTTTCTAGTCCTTTCTTTCTTCCCTTTTCCCCTACTAGATAAGAGTCTTGGGATTTTTTTTTTAAATTATGAGAATAGATTCTTAATGCCTTTTGCTTATGTTCCTAATGAAGGAAGCATCTCTTTCAGTAAACTGTGTTCCCCCTTTCCCACTGCCACCTTGCCCTGGTTTTTCTTATTCTCCACTGGATTAGAATAAGCTTACTCGATTGATCAAGGACTCGTACCAAAAGTAGAACTTTGACTGACTAATATAGCAGTTTTCTTCAGCTACAAAGCTTAGATAAGGATGCATGATATACACCCCAGAGAGACATTCATCTTCAAAAATTAGGAGACAATATGTTGGGAATATGCCAAATGATGACATTTATATTATATATCTATATATTAGCAATAAGCAGTGATAAAATATATAAATAAACTTAGAAGTAGCACTAGCAACAAAATACATAGAGCATCAAGATCGTAAAATATGTAATAATCAAACAATTTAAAGAATTTTTGTTGTCTTTTCTTCACTCAAGGAAATTTTGTATTGACGATACTCTTGTGTGATATTGGGGTCAGATCCAAAAAATAACGTGATCTAAGTATTTACTATGAAACTGTATTTATTAAAGTAAAATTTGAAACTTGCATGGGGTTAGTTGCACCAGTCATCATGGTGTAGCACCATCCCTAAATAGATCAATCCCTTCTTCCTCCAACAGTGAACCTCCCTTTTCCCAAAAGAGATAGAGATAGAGATAGAGATAGAGATAGAGATAGAGATAGAGATAGAGGGGTTCTTATTTAGGAACGAAAACAAATATGGTTTATCATTGAATGGGATCAAATTCAATGTTAGAATTCTACTTGCAAGGATTTGGTCTTTCTACGTGAATTACTCAAGTAAGTCTGCTAACAGATATTATTTGGAACTTGTAACATTTTTTTCAACTTCTAGAAGCATCATCAATAGTTTGTATATATTAACTTGATTATAATTTTAATATGTAAAGTGCATAATTGCTAGATCGGTAGGCTGCACTAGACAAGTCTCAACATTATTTGCAAAATTATGTCCTGGGGCTGTCATTAGAGACAGGGTTCTCAAAATTATTAGAGATAGAGGGGTTGTTATTTAGGGATGAAAATAAATATGTTTATCATTGAATAGGATCAAATTCAATGTTAGAATTATACTTGCAATGATTTGGTCTATGTGCATTACTCAAGTCAATCTGCCAACAGATATTATTTGGAACTTGTAACAGTTCTTTCAACTTCTAGAAGCGGCATTAATAATTTGTATTTATTAACTTGGGTATAATTTTAATATATAATTGTATAATAGCTAGACCAGTAGGCTGCACTAGACAAGTGTCATCATTATTCCCAAAATTATTTGTCCCAGGGCTGTCATTACTACATCAGTCTAAACTACTTTCCGATATTAGAAATTGGACATTTAGCACCAAGGTGCTGGTAATGCGATCCCTGATTTCTTTTACTTTCAGTGAAAAAGTAGATACTAAACAGGGTGAATGTCAATTGCAAAGAGAAGCATACTTGATTTTAGCTGGTGACTCCCTATCTTCGGGTTGCCACTGCCTTTTGTGAATGTGAGAGTGACAGTAAAAACAAATGTAGGAGAATAATAGATTTTCAAATATAACAAAACTTAAAAAAGGAATTCTACAATTTGTTAGGGATACTAAAACAGCACTTTATCTTTAATGAGGGTGAAGTTTTATGGTGATGATAACATAGGTCAACATGCTGGCTGCAAAGTTTTAATTACTCTGAATGTTGGCTAACTGTTGCTTTGTGTGTGTGTACATTCATTTATGCTTTTGTTTTTAGGTAGAGAATTTTTTTTTTTAGTAAAAAGGCTCAAAGGTCTGAACTTTTTAAGTGTGATTTTTAGACAGTTCTATTGGTTGCAATTGTAAAGTGTACACATCTTATATCTCTCTTTCAGTTATTTTGGGGCTCATAATTACATGTTTGGTGGAGAAGGTTTTGAGCACTATTCACTCTGTTACAGTCTATGTGGTGTACTTTTCTTTTTTGAGATCCTGGTTTCTTCTTATTTCACTTATTCTTTCACATCAAGCACTGTCAAACTGTAATGTTAGAAAAAAATATGTTTTCATATATGTACATATCCATATAGTAGTAAATCTTAAGAGATGCTGATGATGGTTTGGCATTTGGCAACTTTTTAGAGATGATCATAATTTAACTGGAATGGGGCTTAAGTGATAATTTGACATCTATCCATAAGAAGAGCTTCCTTATCAGACTATAAAATAGATGTCTGCCAACCATCCAAAACCAGCATACTTATCATTTGCTTGATTTTACCAGTACTTGTCGGTAGATCTATTATTTGCTCCTTCAATATGGATGTTTTATCTTAATGGTTTTTATGGTATTCTTGCCTTAAAATTACATGGTTCAGGTGAGGATCATAGAGTGCTTCCCTGACTATTTTGGAAATCTTAAGCAAGTATAAATCCAAAAATGTTATCCTTCAAAGAATTTTTGGAAAACAATGCTTCTTCTAAGAGTTGGTGCCTTTAAAAATCTGGAAATTTATGTGAATTTCCTCAAGCTTCTCTTTGGTTTGATAGTATCAATAGCCTATAGTCAGAATTGCCTGATGGCATGCTATGGATCTGAACAGATTTTGTGCTACTTTTTCTATTGCATGTACAAGCATTTATGGGCTTTAAATTAACTATATCATTAATATGGTTTTCCACATAGAATGATGATGAACAATAAGAATAGATTTAGTTTTTAATGTTGATGAACAATAAGAAAGGATTTAGTTTTTAGCCTCATAATTTTTGTTACATATTAACCTCATATTAAGGAGATAAAACCTTTTATTACTTTCTACAATGCTTGAAGGCATGAACAAGTATAAGGAAAAACTACCAGTTAGAATTTTTTAATAGATTTAATTATTACAAGAGATCATTTACCTTGATACTTTGGTATCCGGAAGGGAAGCGGGATTTCATGATAATTAATTTAAAAAATTCAGTTGTATGTTTCAGTCTAATACCTCGTCTAATGCTTTATTTGACAACCATCTATCCTTTCTTTTCCTTTCCCTTTTTAGCAATCTGATATGGCCATGTATCTGATCATATATTTTATTCTCTTGGCTTAGGTGGAAGCCAAGCGTAGAAAGAGATAACCATTACCACAACACACAACGAGGAGGTACCGATTTTCTTGCACATTAGCTTGACTATTGTTGTTCTTGTTTGTTTTGTGGAATTGTACAGTGCAGAGAAGATACTGTGATTGCACAAACCAGAGAGGCTTCTTTCATAATTTACCATGTTCTCATGTTTGTATGCGTGGTTGAACTTAAGAGATGACTTTTGTGGTCAATGATCCATGCAAAATGTCATCTTAGTATAAGCTGCGAACCATAACAATGGATTAAACTTAAAAATTGGGGAAACCTTCGGTTCTTTTGTTATTTCACAATTTCCGGTTTCTATGATTGTTCCATTTGCCTTTAGATGCTTGAAGATACTTACCTTTGCTTGAGTTTTATGGTGATCTGCGGCATGCACTGATGACAACTGAAACTAGATATAAAGATCCAGAGACACAGGATTGTTTCCTACTGTTGTTTTTTGCCCCACAGTTGTTGAGTCCAGAAGGTTAAGATTATCCTTTGGGCAAAAAGCCTTTTTCTTTTTCTTTTCTGGCATGAAGTGGTGCCAAAATAGCTTTGGTCAATTGGGTTTTTTGAGGTTATTGAAGTTCGAGGGGTTATCTCTTTCATCAGAACACAGATTGTATTTCAAAGGGCAGTATTATGAACAGATGCATGGTAAAACTCCCCATGTTTCTGATGATATTGATGCCATGGAACATAACAGGGGTATGGTATACTGCTATAGTATAGCCCAAGACCGGAGAGACACATCTAGCCCATTGCCTCACCACTCTTCTAGCATTTTCGTAGTTTCTCTAAGGTTGATTTTAGCTGTTTATTATGCCTTAGATTAGGGTCATTGCAGGTAGACCTTCCAAGTTCCAATTCCATAAGTTGGTGCCTGTAGGATTGAACCTTAGAAAAGATTTCAGGGCCCCCGTCTTTTTTTATATTAAAATCTACTGAAAGAATTCCAATCCAGTGGGCGTGAGTGATAGAAGTAGCTTTAGCTTTAGTAGATTTCTGGATGGCATAATTGAGAAATGGCAGGGGCAGTCGTCCCTACCATCATCCTTTAAACATTTACACATATAAACAGTCGCGTCAAATCGACTAAGACTTTGAAATTGGCATCTGAATGTTCACTGAAAACAGCATTCATTCATTCATTCCCTCTTTGAGAAAGTAAGAATACTTATTTTCTACCATTGTTGATTTCGAAGTTTGAAGTGAGTATGAGCGTATGACTAGATTCCTTGTATTTATGAGTGTTTCGAGTGTTCAAGGGGGGATGTAGGAGTAATGGTGGGGACGGCTGCCACTAGCATTTCCCTACATAATTACACGGTGCATAAATTTAAGGAGGGTGGAGCCTGGAGCGTGGCATTGTGGCGGTGGTTCATTCTCTGTGACTACCACTTGTAAATTGTGTTGAATTAACCTCACAGGAAAACAAATCAAACCTCTAAGAGTCAAGACTGTTGCAGTCTGCTGTATGCGTGGCATGTATAACTTTGCAATCCATGCACGTGCACTGCTTCCTAATCTCCTGATTCACATCACATAATATGCTTCATTTACCTTTGGCCCTTGCTTTCCATTTCTCCTGCTCCTCCTCCAGCCGCTTTGTTTTGTTTTCAACCCAAGTTTCCAAAAACTTTCTCCACGTACGCAAAATATGATAGTTTCACTTTTTTTGTTCATATGTGTTCCAGAATTGTGGTTTTTGTTTTATTCAATTCAATCACAAAATGTACCAATTCAATTCAGTTTGATTGTTCAATCAATAAGCTGAAAATCCAAATTATCTTAACCAAATAGAATTTCATTTTTATTAATTTTTATATTATGTTTTATTTTTTAAATAATTTTATTGCTAAATATAAGTAAATAAATTAAAATATTTAAAAATTTAAAAATTTTAAATTCAAGTAACGAACCAATTACCGGAAAAAATAAAATTCAATTTTGATTGAATAAATTTTAAAAAGACCATTCGGTTTGATTCAATTTCGAAAGAATCAAAATCCTGTAAATAAATAATAACAAAATCAACTAAAAAGTGAAAATATCCCAACCACTGAAAAAAAAATACATATATGATATTAGGCAGGAAGAATCAACAGAGGAAAAAAAAAAAAAAAAAGAAGATGACAGTTATGAAGTCAAAACCACATTAGAAAAAGGGGACCAAATCCTCATTCCTGACCTCCCAAGTATATGTGATGCTATGGGGGTCCATTTGCATCATAATAACTGGTCAAGCTTAAATCAAAATTTAGGATTATTTATTATTATTTTTTGATGTCTCAGTTTTTTGAATTTTCTCTTCTGTCCAAAAATCTCGACTTCCCCATGCTTTTTTCTGCATTTATTTTCCCTTCATACAAACAGAAATTTAAATCCCATTAACAGAGAGAAGGAAGGATCTTAATTCCTTTACTATTTTTACATTTGTTTTTGCATCACTAGGCATTATCTAATTTCTATTTTTTTTTTCTGTTCTTTTCCTTTTTGCCCCGTACTTTTTACTTTTTTTTTCTCGCTTCTCTCTTGAATCGAACTGATTTTTAGGGTTTATCTGATTGGAGATCGTTTTAGGGGCTTTAATTTTCTCTTGTTCTGCTTTCCTTTTTCTTCTATCTCGTTTTCTCGCGCTATTTTTTTTTTTTTTTTGGATCTCTGCAATTATTTCATCGAATGGAAGTTGAAAAACACCTTCATCTTCTTTGATTCCTTCCTTCCAGTAGCCTTTTGATTTTATTATTTTTTTATTTTTATCAACTGAATCTTAATTTTAAACGCGTTAGATTCTGACTAGAGTTTTTTTTTTTTTTAATATATATATATATATCCGTTTTCTTTTAAATTCAAATCTTCACTTTCCATTGCTTGTGTAAAAGAAATGTCTATAATCTGAGGTCTTTCAAGTTGGAATCTTTGATAATTTTGGATTAGGGTTAGGGTTAGGGATTTTGTAGATATGATAAAACAGATATTAGGAAAGCTGCCTCGAAAGCCATCGAAATCATCTCAAAATGATTCAAATGGTGATGGAGGAGTCAGTGGTAATTCCTCTTCAAACCCTTCTCAAGGACCCAATTCTTTAAACAACTCAAAACCCGGTTCAGCTTCTTCGAAATCCTCGAATTCCGGTTCACGTTTGAACAATGGGACTCTTAATTCATATTCATCCAGTTCGAATAAATCGAATCAAGGGAAGAAAACGGCCCCTATTGCAAGCCAAGCGGTTTCTATATTAGCTTCAGGGGTCTATGAGGCTTTGCCTGGTTTCCGGGATGTTCCAAGCGCGGAAAAGCAGAACCTTTTTCATAGGAAGTTGAATATGTGTTGTGTGGTTTTTGATTTTAGTGATCCATCTAAGAACCATAGGGAAAAGGACATAAAGAGGCAGGCGTTGTCAGAGCTTGTTGATTATATTTCGTCGGTTACATCCAAGTTCAATGAGGTCGCAATGCAAGACATTACTAGAATGGTGGCTGTTAATCTGTTTCGAACATTTCCACCTCCGAATCATGATAACAAGCTTCTAGAAATGAATGATTTGGAAGACGAGGAGCCTGCCTTGGATCCCGCATGGCCTCATCATCAGATTGTATATGAACTTTTACTTAGATTTGTGGCCTCACCGGAGACTGATGCCAAGCTTGCTAAAAGATATATCGACCATTCATTCGTGTTAAAATTGTTGGATTTATTTGATTCTGATGACCAAAGAGAGAGGGAGTATCTAAAGACAATTCTACATCGGATTTATGGGAAGTTCATGGTGCATCGGCCATTTATTAGAAAAGCCATTAACAATATCTTCTATTGGTTTATTTTTGAGACAGAGAAGCACAATGGTATTGCTGAGTTGCTCGAAATCTTGGGGAGTATAATAAATGGGTTTGCTTTGCCTTTGAAGGAAGAGCACAAGCTCTTCTTGGTCCGAGCTTTGATCCCTCTTCACAAGCCTAAATGTGTTTTCATGTACCATCAGCAACTTTCTTATTGCATTACTCAGTTTGTTGAGAAAGACTTCAAGTTGGCTGATACCGTCATCCGAGGCCTTCTAAAGTATTGGCCTGTTACTAATAGTTCAAAGGAGGTAATGTTCCTTGGAGAGTTGGAAGAAGTTCTAGAAGCTACTCAGGCAGCAGAATTCCAGCGCTGCATGGTTCCTCTTTTCCGTCAGATTGCTCGCTGCCTCAACAGCTCTCATTTTCAGGTACTTTAGATTTTCCTTGTTGTTCCTTCCGCCTACTTTGTTATAAGCTTCTTGCCTTCTTCTGCTGACTGCTTTATCACATACTTCATTACCATAGCAATTTGTTCATTGCTTTGGGTCTTTTATTGTTTTTTCTTTTCTTCCCAAAATGTTGCTGTTGGATTCTTTTTTTTCCTCCCACACTGTACTTTATAGGTTACTGGTATAATAGGATTCACGCACTGTTTTGTCCTGAATGAAATATTGACGTTGGACAAACTGAGAAATCTGTTTATTTGACCTGTGGTGGGCTGACGCTTGAGAAAGTATTTGGTTTTAGTTCTTGCAGTAGATGAGAAACAAGGTTTTGGTCTTTAAGACTTGAACAGGGGAAGAAAGTGTGCTGTTTGGATTGGTGGCATTGATGAGTACTTTGCTAGAGGGTTCGTGCAGTAGCCAAATTAAAAAGATTGGGGCCTAAGTGTTAAAATAATCTTCTAGTATTCTGAGGATGGGAATGACATAAAACGACATCAGTCATAGAATGTTGCATGTACTCTGGTACAAACGTCTCACAGAATTATTTGTCTAGATGTTTAACTTGCCTCTTAATTAATATGTTTTAGTTGCAAATTTGAAACCAAAAAAAAAAAAGTATGTCTTATATTAATGCCATGAAGAGTGTACGTCTTGCATTCAATTTGGGGGAGAGGGGGGGGGGGGGGGCAATGAATTTTGTTTGTATATGTTGAAAATCAAACCAGTTAGTGGTTGAACCTTGGAACCATCGTGCTCAAATTTAACCAAGCATTTAAATTTGAAGGACCATGGTAACCGGGCCTGAATGTGGCCAAAACATTTAAACTTGTGGCTGCCTGATCTTATTGTGTTCAATATAGTTAGGCCTAAGCCACTTAAAGCAACCTTGTACCCACTTAATGTGATGTACCCCTACTTTAACCATTTTTTTTAGAGTGTTAATTTTGCCCTTTCTAAAACCTACCTCGGTCCTCAATCTTGACAAGCACCTCTTGTTTGTCTCACCAATTTTTTTCTTCTTCTCACTTTCCAATCATCCTTGATCACCTAATTTCTCCTTTATCTAATCTACTTCAGATTTCTCTCCCAAGTCATTCTGAAAGCCGCACTACCACCAGTTGTAATCAGCGATTGACATTTTCTCTATTGTTTGAATCATTTTGAATATGAAGAAGCAGATTCCAATTTCAGTGTGGTGTTAGATGTACATTCTTCTTCTTCTTCTTCTTCTTATTGGACAAGATTGTAGCAATTTATGTGTGGTTATAAATGATCAAGCCTCATTTTAGTTTTATCTTGTCCTCCACACACACACACAGACTCTGTTTCATCTAGGGTTGCCCAATTTGCTTTGCTAAGATTGTAATACATGTGGCTGCTGGCCGCTGCCCCATCCTTTGACGAAAATGATCTGCAGAAAAATGATCATATGATCAATTTTTAATGGAATATTTTCCAAATTGTTTTTCTATCGATCAGTGCACTTGTTTTGGACTTTGATTATGATTTTCAAATTTCAATCATGGCATGAGTCATCCACTTGTAGAAAACTGGTCTCATTCATCTTTTGCAAGTATGGGAACCCATTCAATTCATTTGGGCACTTTGGTTGGAATGGAGGATGTCAAGACATTGATGATTTGAACATCTAGTTTGGAAATGTTGTAAAACATGGTTTTTGGAATTTAGCAATTATGGAAGAATAAGATAGGTCATTCACATAACTACGTCATGTTTAAAGTTAGTGTCAATGTGCACCTGAAAACTTTTACACCCAAAAGAATCCCTTTTGGTCAATGTCCACCTTCTATATGTATAATTTGTTAAACTTAAGCTCCTGTAGTAGTGCAACTGGTGCAAGAATTTGTTAGACATAAGCTCCTGTACTAAGTGAAACGGGTTCAAAATTTTGTTTGGGGACAAAAGTTCTCTGGAATTATAAAACAAGTTGCAAGAACTTTCCGTCTTAAATAATAGAATTTCGGATCTTTTGGTCAGGTAAGGATGTAGGATTTTTGTAGATCAATCTAAGGTGATATTAGTTTCTTGGTTAAGGAAAGGACTGAATTGGATCTGGTTGTGATTGGGGAAATTTACAGATATAATAAGAAAATGGAATTGTCTGAAAAGCACATTAGCCTATAATTAAAAGAAAACACAAGTTAGGCACTGGGCATTCATACCTCACTAGGCCAGATAACTGATAACTTTCCATAAATAGTTTGTAAGCAACTGCTTCTTTTTTCTCCCTTTCTTTCTGCTCAATGCTTACACCGAGCTACATCTTCTCTGAGAAATATAATTTTGATGGTGTCTATGGAATGAAGCATGACAGAGTGTCTTTCGTCTGGGGTAGACATTGTTGTAGTTTTACATTTGGGGCATAAGTTGACTAATATATTGTTTTTGGCCAAGAGTTGATTAGTATGTTTAATTTCAGGGGGATGATGTTGTATTTGACCCCAGAAGATATCAACGTTGTCTAGACTATGAATGCATATCTGCTGAGCTTCAATCTTACTGTCTATACTTACGACGAGAATTCCAGATATGTTTTTGATGAGTACTTTATTATATTTAGAGTCAAGAGAATGCTAGTGATTTTGCTGTGGAAGGAGATGGCAATTTAACCCTGCTAGTGAGTTGCATGTTCTTTGTTCCAAAAGGTTGATCCTATTCTAATATTTTTAATGAATTAAACACATGTAAATAGCTTCTCCTTCCACAGCAATGAAAGGACTTTTGAACTGTCATAGATTAGGGCATTCTTGCTTGAAGATGAATGTTCCATGCTGGTGGATTTGGGTCCATAACCCTGGTTTCATTGTTGCAAAACCTAGAAATGGATCACTGATTCAATTTGAGTGCCCCTGCAGGACAGATTAACGGGAAATTTTGAGTAATGGCTACACTTGTTCTGTTAAGTAGTTCCTTTTGCGCTGGGTTCAAAGTGAAAGTTAAAGGAGAAGAGTTATCCATTCTGTGGAAATTACATGCTTTAATCATTATAGTTGCTTGCTATCTGATTTGATTTGAGCAGAGTTTTGTACTTGCAATTTTTTGCTGTTGTAAGATTCATGGAATACTTTAATTTGTTATAACATGTTATTTTGGCAGGTAGCTGAACGAGCTTTGTTTTTGTGGAACAATGACCACATAAGAAATCTGATTAACCAGAACTGCATAGTAATACTCCCTATAATCTTCCCAGCATTGGAGAGAAACATAAGTGGCCATTGGAACCAGGCAGTTCAGAGTCTTACGCTGAATGTCAGGAAGATATTCTCGGATGCTGATCAATCGCTCTTTGATGAATGTTTGGTCAAATTCCAAGAAGATGAAGTGAAGGAAAAAGAGATGCAGGAGAAGCGAGAGCTAACCTGGAAGCAGTTGGAAGATGTGGCTGCGTCTACCTCTGTAAGCGATGAGGTTGTACTGGTTTCAAGATTTGTCTCTTCCATTGCCATCGCCACCAGCACAAGTCCAAAGGCAATGGCAGGCAGTTGAGAGACGCAACAAATGTAATTTGTAAGAAATCATTCACATCCATCATAGTGAAATCATCCTGGGTGTAGAAAATGGTGCACCATGGGAATCGGTTGATGTCACTTCAGTTTTTAACAGCTGAGTCTCAACCTCTTGAATGACAAATGGTGGGGCTCTATGGATATTAAGGTTTCATTTTTTATCTTTTTTCTCCTCTCCCATACCCCCTTCCTCTTCCATGATGGAGGTGCAAGTGTGTGTATCATAAGGGATTAGTTCGTTGGATTTACTGTCAGAAATTATTCATTATTGGTAGTTTTTTTTGTAATGATGCAAGGATTTTTTTTTTCTGCACACCCCAGTCCTATATTTATATGTGACTATTGGCTGCACTGTTCTTTGCTGCTTGGCTTTTGAATGATGTTTCATGGTACGAAGAAAACTATTATGAACATGGTCTCAAATTCAATGCAGTAGATGTGAGTCATCTCAACAACCAGCTGTTTTCGGCTTTGTAAAACACTGGCATTAAGGGGGTTAACATATTTGTACATTAGGACTATTGTGGTTTATTTTCTCTTCAGGTCTACCACTATGGTTGCTGTAGTTATGGTGAGAAAAAAAATTTAAAAAGTAAAATAATATTCGAAATTGTAATATTTAATTTGATTTAGGTAATTTTTTTTTTATTTGGTTTTTATTAAGAACAGAACATTTAAAAATTTCTGGATATACGTTGTTTTAGATATTTTAATTATTTACAGTACATTTTGCAGTAATGTTAAATATTAAAAAATTTTAATTATATTTTTCTTAGTACATTTTTAAACACTTTTTTTAAGTCAATTTTTTTTTTTTGAAATCGCAAAACAATAAATCCTAAACTAGCCTTAGATATCATCTCTTAGGAAGCATGGTTCAGCCAACTTCTAGCATACCTTGTTCACCGCGCTGCTTTTAACAAACAGCCAATCGTTTTGTCGCTGATCTATCTCCTAACTTATGCCTGTTACCCTCATCATATTCAATCCAGTCATCTCTCTCATTTCCTCGTCTTCCCACCTCCTTGCCAAGGATTCTGATTCTGTCGCTACTTAATTGCAACAGACCTTAGAGTCCACCAAAGACAACCCCAGTAACTTCTTTCCTCCACTAACCGCATGCTCTAATCACAATCCTGTTTTACACTAATACTGCTAGTATCCAGCCTAGGAATGAAACGTGAAACCAAGCATGTGTAAGTCGAATTTCATACTCATCTGCAACCAGTGACTGCTAACAAGAACAAATGTTGTCGAATGAATAAGCTGTTCCATTCTCAATGTAATTAAATTTCTTACAGCACAGATGAGATTTAAGGAAGGCAGATGGTGGTTGCAAATTTCAATTATTGATATCTCACCCCCTAAATACACTAGAAGAATAACACAGATATAATGATTACTAGTCATCCCCATATGCTCGGAAACTATAACGCTCTTGGTATGGACCATTGAAGAAAAGATCTGCCTCGAACCACTTCGGGTAACAAACAAGATCCCCAGCAACAAATCGCATAAAGCGCTGACTGCCTTCAGGCACAACCCTTACCTCCCCTTCCTCAATGTAAACCAGCTGATTAACTTGCCAGTCCCACGGTAATTTGCACTTGCCTGTCTTCCATATTGACCATCTTGAAACCCCAAGTTGTGTTAGTCGCTCTGTTGACACTTTCCTTTCTACCCTCACATTGTACAATTCCTCTAATGGCTTCTCAATCCGCATTGCTTTTACAACACAACATGAAGATGCCCCAACACTATTGTTGGGTCTGCCGCTTCTCTTGAAAGAGAAGGACCCAAGAGTTGGACTACATATCATGCTTGCCATATCCTGAATTCCTACCTGCAAATTTGAAGCATAATCACTGTGGAGTCATAGAGAAGTTATCAACACCACAAATAAGGATTAATCCAAAATTGTTATCGTACATCGAGACTGTGTAAGTAGATTGTTGTCCTAAATCGAGAATGAGCTAAGACAAGCCAAATATTTAAGTCAAAACTAGATCTTCTAATTTAGGATATGACAGGATGACACGAAACTATATGAAAAAAAAATCAAGTGATATGGGTTAAAATTTCTCAGAACCAGGGGAAAATTACTTCAACATTTATCTTACTGGTTCAATTGATTATGACATCACTTTTACCAAGCATTTTATAAACATATGAGCAAATTGCAGATTCTTAAGCCCAATTTCTTTCAAGAAAGAAGAAAATAAAGAGTACACATAATTACATAATTCTTGGTTCCAATTTTAATAATCCACAAACAATATTGATGAGGATTAAACGATCTTTTGCCTCCCCACTTTCCCAGATTTTCTTAGACACCAAACAGAGGAATACACAGGCATAGATAATGAAGATAAACCCCCAAAAATATTCAGAAGAGAACCCCCATAAAATAGGGTTGGATTCTTTTACCTGTTGAAGTATATATTCAAACTTGTACCGACCTAGATGAACACTAAGCAACAAAGTGAACCAGTTTCTAAAACCCCTTTAGGCTTCAGCTGAGGTTTTTATCCACGAAAACGTAACCCTTTAGTTGTCACAATTAGCTCTTACTTTCTCTTACTTACCTGATACCGGTTCTCTCGGTCATTTCTTTCTTTCTTTGTTTTTTTCTGGGGGGGGGGGGGTGTTGGGGGAAGGGGTTGCACAACAATTGAATTCAAGCAGATAAAGACAATTAATCGTTAACGTGTCCACTTCTCTTACACAGCTTCCCGTTTTGAAAATTTTGATGATAAAAAATAGAGAAGCTTAGAAGTTACTGTGGTTTGGTTTCAACATGTTCTCTGGAAGCATGGTGATGGTCTCGCTGAGACCCTTAAATGGTGTCTCTCGATATCCATCAAAACCTCCATTGGTTTACAGAAAGAGGCAGAGAGCTCTAAGGAATATTATTTACATGAGAGCACAAACACAAGCAGTGCCGTCCAGAACCCAGGTAATTACACTTTCCTTTAATTCCTGTTCTTTCCCAAGATCATGACGAAGTGAAAGGATAAAACTGTTGGTTGTATAGGCAATAGTTTGTTAGTGTCTACAGACTACAACCCAGGGTTTATAATGATTTAGTTGTTTGTATAGAAAAGATTTGATTGGTGGATTCAAGGGAATACATAATGTGTCACAAGTATGTAACACAGGGAGTATTAGATTATTTGTAGGCCAATTGATTCTAAATCATTACTTTTCAATCTTGCAGAGGATAATGGAGAGCATTTCAGTCAGTGGTGAGGTTGGTGGTGCTGGTGGTACGTACTCCTATAATGCCTTGAAGAGGTTGGACAAAATTTGGTCAAGCATCTGCTCTGCTCAGACTGGTATGTCACTTTTTGTGAAGCAAAGTTTAAGTGTTGTGTTTTAAAATTGGTAAAGCTAACCTTCACTTCTCTTTGCAGTTCGGCAAGAACCACAACAGGTAGTTTCAAGCTTTCCTGGTGTGTTTAGCCATTCTGCTCTTGCTGAAAAAGAAGTGGATAAATGTGATGTGGTAGTTTGTGGGGGTACTTTGGGAATCTTCATTGCTACTGCCTTGAGTGCCAAAGGTCTTAAAGTCAGTATTGTGGAAAGAAATATATTAAAAGGGGTAGGTTTTGCATAGATTTCATTCTAGAGATCTTTATAGGATGAATAATTTGCTTCAAAATGCTTACTTGAAAGAGATGTTAATGATATTTTGATTTTAGAGGGAACAAGAGTGGAATATCTCAAGGAAAGAGTTAATGGGACTTGTAGAAGCCGGCATTTTGGATGAAGATGACATTGATGAAGCTACTGCCGTGTCATTCAATCCTGTTAATTCCTGAACTTCATGAATTAGTTAGTGTTTCTAAAGTTAGCTGATTTATGTTGGCTCCAACTATAGATTCTGTAGTTGGCATCTTGAAAGTTTTCTGTCAAACTCTACTTGACTTTCACTACCAAGCACTTTCTTTATTTTGCAAACAGTTTTCCATTCGTGAAAGTTCCTTCAACCCCCCCTCCCTTTTTTGTCCTGAATCTCATTTGCATTGCCACCCTTGAGTCCTGATGCTATTATACTTATGTTTATCTTTTCTTTTCATTTCATTAACTGCGCAGAACAGATGTGGATTTGAGAATAAGGGTGAGATCTGGGTAGAAGACATTCTTAACCTGGGTGTCTCGTGAGTAATTTTCCTTTTTGAATCTGCATTGTAGACAAATAATAAAAGGCAGATCTGTTCTTCTGGATTTTACCTGTTGATGTGTTTAATATTTGTACCAAGTTTCATTGTGACATTAAATAAAAAAGTTACAAACACAAATTCTGCTAACAGCTTCTCTTTCCGTTTACCATTAATAAGATTATTCTTATTTGTTTTGCTGAAAGAGACAGCTGGTTATTTTACTTATTGCATGGAAACTCTGTTTTATCTTGTCTTTTTTATTTGCATATTAGAACTGAAAGTTCTCTCATTCATTTATGTTACTTTTTCTTTCATAAGAAATGGCATCAAATGTTCCTATAAGCTATAATTTAGCGGAAAACAAATGGCTATTGAAGATGGGAAATTTCGAACATTATGTGGGTTGGATATAAAATCCTCCTAGGTGCAACACAAGATTTGAGTAAATCTTTATGAAAAGATTAATAGCAGAGGCAGAAGATTGTGCAAACTTCAGTTTTGCTTTCAAATTTTCATCCTTATTTGAGTGTTAGGAAGCCTCTTTTTCTGTAGACAAAAGTATGCTTCATTCTTGGGGAAATAACTAATGTATCTGCGGGTTGTTCTTTCTTTTAAGCAGACCTCACTGTAGTTATTCTTCAGTTATATGCCATTATGTGATGAAGCTTGATTTACAAAATTTCAGAAGCTTATCTTCCTTTTCGTTTTCTCAAAAAAGCTTGGATCAATGTCGTTAAAACATATTTTGCTCATTGTATTTCAAAACTTCATTAGGACATTCACCAACTGGTATTTTGCTCCATTATTCCAGGCCTGTAAAGCTTGTAGACATTGTGAGGAAACGTTTTGTTTCCCTTGGTGGAGTGATCTTTGAGGGTTGCAGTGTGTCTGGCATAAGCATTTATGATGATGCAGCTGTGAGTTTACTGATATTTATGAACTTGTATCGTTGATATTGCATATTATTGATACTTGATACTGTCATCTGTTAATGAGGTTGAATTGATAGGTTAATTCTGCTATCTTTCTTAAATTTGATGGATCACATCCCTGATATTCCTGATAATAAAAGTCACGACACTCCAGTTAGAAAACAGGGTACGATGCCTTTTATCATACTCCAATTAGACCAAAGGGATAATTTTGTGTAAGAATACTAGGACCAACTTTGGTTAAGCAGCAACAAAGGTACAAACTTGACAGGACAGACCTATAGTATATAAGACTAGAAAACACGAAATGACTAATCAGGATTTGGGATTTTAGCAAAAAGGTTATATGTATACAAAGAATGAAATATTACTGGTTAAGGAATTTTTTATTTCAATTCAGTTTTGAGTAAGAATGTGATGGAAAAAATGTTTGTATGAGACTTATCTCTCTGTTTTTCATTATGCAAACATGTCTTTCAGCCTGATAAAACATTGTCCTCTCAGTTTATATGAGACTTTCCTATTAAAAATCCTCCTGTAAACTTTAAAGAAATTTAATAAATTGTAAACTAGGATTAGATTTCTCCATTAATAAATAAACAACTAAGATGATTACATCTTGCCACCTGTTCTTTATAGGTCTTGCAACTTGCTGAAGGAAACATTCTTTCATCTCGTCTCATCATTGATGCCATGGGGAATTTTTCTCCTGTGGTAAAACAGGTTATGCTCCCTTTCTTATATATAATTCATGTATATCTCATATAGTGGTTGAATATGCTTCTACCATTTGGAATAGGAAGATTAATCAAACATAAAGTTAACTAAATTTTACATGATAAATTCATTTATAAATTTATGTGCATGTGCATGCTTTTATTGAATAATCGAACATTTTAGATTCAAAGAATATGTGCATATGACTTTGTCCTATAAAACTTTTGCATCGTTAACTTACCAGTGAATGAAAGAAAATCAAGTCCCTTTGTTTAGAATATGATCAAGCTGGCTTAAGCCGTCTATTGGTGGTCTGTTTTCTGATTTACAGATCAGAGGTGGTAGGAAGCCAGATGGCGTTTGCCTTGTTGTCGGGTCCTGTGCTCGTGGATTTAAGGAGAACTCTACCAGTGATGTCATATATAGTAGTTCATCAGTGAAGAAAGTTGGCAATGCAGAAGTCCAATACTTTTGGGAGGTAGATTGGCTCTTTTCTGTACCATTAACATTAAATGGAAATATTAAACCTTGATAATTGTATATTTTTCATATTTTATAGGCATTTCCAGCTGGGTCTGGTCCCTTAGATCGCACTATTTATATGTTTACTTATGTTAATCCTCAACCAAGTTCCCCAAAACTGGAAGAATTATTGGAAGACTATTGGGATTTGATGCCAAAATATCAGGTTCATTTGCTGATCTGCTGTCAATTCTATTGGATTATTAATACGATTTCTAGCTGCTGCATCTTGATTTTGTTGGATCATTTACTTTTCTTGCTGTGATGTGCTTTACAACCTACCTAGCAACATATTATTAGATATGTTACATTTGTAACAACACATTATTTGCCCTCACCGACCCAGCCAATTGCCCCACTGCCAAGTTGTCAGGCTGGCAGTTGTAGTAGTCAACTTGCTAAGTTTTACATCTAGCACAGTACTGATTAATGTATAATTTGAGAATAATTATTCTTGGACAATTGTTAATGAATGCATATATGGAGCAGGGCCTAAGATTCTACTTTTAGAAATACTTTTTATTAAAAACATTGACTAACCTTGAATTAAATGAAAAAGCAAAAAAGATCTTTAAATGGCTCCCCTTATTAGCAAACTCTTTTGCAAATGCATGTGATGATTCAGTCAACAAAGGCAATAAAAGAAAAAGGAAAAACACGAGAGAAGAGAAGTAGATGCTCTGCTCCAGTTGCCATAAAAGGTGGCTCTTGATTCAAATAGTTTATCCTTCATTTATTACTAGTTATCTATTTCAGTTCACCTATAAAATATGCTTTCTACTGTCTCTTCCTCCATTCTGGATTGCTACATGATTCTGTTAATTTTCTTGCTTTAGAAATACTAGTGTGTTTATTTTCTGCAAGGGCTTGGAATGGATAAATAATTTGTGAATTATATTTTGTAGGGAGTTTCTATGGATAATCTGGAGATTCTGAGAGTTATATATGGCATTTTCCCCACGTATCGTGATAGGTAATGATCCCATTAATTGCCAATTCTACTTTAATGAGGTTAGAAATGTTTTATCTTATCTAGTTTAAAGCAATACCATTCATATGTTCATGTTGAAAATTGAGAAACTCTTGATAAATTTTCAACATAGGCTATAGTATTTTTGAAACAAAATGATTGGCTGTGTTATTATGATCGAACTTGAAGTTTGTTATAGAGTATTGACTTGATAATAGATTGTCTCCTGTTGTATTTTGCAAATCAGTAAGTTACCCATGCTGTGTCATCATGTATTCTTGGTGTGAGGCATTTATCTTTTCACTTTCCGATGAATAAATGTTCTCTTAGTAAATCTTAGCAGTTTTATTTTACACATCAAGCTTGTAGGTTGTGCTTTAATTTTTATATTTAATCAATATAATGTTTTCTTGGTTTTCACTTGAGTTGATTATGCTGAGTGTTTATGTTCTTCCAATTCTTAATGGGGGAGGATCGACTTGACAGTCCGTTGCCAGCAGCATTTAATCGTATTTTACAGGTTATTTTTCTATTAACTTTGAAATCTTCCAGTGGATTATTCATTGGAAATAGAATGCAAATGTCATGAATTTATTTTTTTCAGTTTGGTGATGCTAGTGGCATACAATCACCTGTCTCTTTTGGTGGTTTTGGGAGCTTGACTAGGCACCTTGGAAGATTATCAAATGGTACTTTCTTGTTATTTGCTAATTTTGACAGCCAATGATTATTTGAGAGTTTCCACAGATTAACAAAATCATTTCAGGAAGTGATATACTTTTAAGATGAGTTAAACCATATCATATTGCATAGGCTCCTTATATTCATGGATCTTAAATAGCACCTTAATGTTGACTTCTATTAGTTTCTTTTTTTTTCCTTTGTCCTCCAGACTGCACCAGGCTAGGGGTTGTAGGATGGGTGGGGGTGGGGGTAAGAACCTGAAACATGTATTCTTAATTATTTCGGAAAGAAAGATGTACATGGTAACCAGAACTTTGGGTAAAGAATAAGCTGATTTATGTTCTTCAGCATGGTGAAACATATATGAATTTGTAGATATGAGACAGCTTAAAAAATATGTACCTTTTTCAAGAACAGGGATTTATGAAGCAATCAATGGAGATTTTCTTGACTCAAGCAGTTTGTCGCTGCTGAATCCTTACATGGTCAGTAACCTGTTTTTTCTGGCTATAAAGTGGCTCGCTGTTACGGTTTTCTGAATCTAGATCTGTTTGCTGCAGCCGAACTTGAGTGCTTCATGGCTATTTCAAAGAGCAATGTCTGCAAAGAAACAGTCTAATGTTTCACCCGATTTTATTAATGAGCTTCTTGACATAAACTTCAAGAGTATGCAGGTAAGAATTTGTATGCTAAAGCCAAGACTTTTCTACCCTGCTTCATGCACATATTTGTTTTGTCATTGCCTAATGAACTTGTGTTCCTCTTCTCTAGAGGCTGGGGGACCCTGTGCTAAGACCATTTCTTCAGGTTAGTGCCATTTTTTTTTTTTCATTTCTTTTTCTTCCAAATATTCACTTCTTGGGTGATGATGATATTGATTTTCTGGTGACTGCTATGTTGTGACAGGATGTCATACAGTTTGGGCCTCTTGCCAAGACATTAGGCCTTGTAATGCTAAGTAAACCTCAAATTCTTCCAGCAATATTCAAGCAGGTAATTAATAACAAAAGAGGGTCCTTTAGCCCTTTCCTTCAACCAAGTGATATATATCTTTTAACTGTGTAAGTTGATGGTTTTAAAGAATGAGTTCATATAGCATCTACAATATTTTTCACTTTCTAACATAGTTTTGTGCTTTTTTCTGTTTCCAGAATCTGAAGTAAATTTATTTAAGAAAACCATTGCTGGAAAAATGCAACTAATAAATCTTATGCTGTGGCAGCTTAAATATATGTATTCATAAGGATATTTAAAACTTAACGGAAACCTGCAATTTTTATTTTTTTTTATGTATTTGAGATTATCAAGATTTAAACCCTAATCACTGGAACTAAGAGTCCAGCACTTTTTGCCTAGCTGTAACCGTAACAATATGGTATTGAATTGAATCTTGTTTAGTTTAGTTAATTTGCATTGATTGCCAGAAACTAAGTTAATATCTTGGTATTGTTTATAGTACATATAAAGCTTTGAGAAGCATAAGTACATTAGTGAATGAATTTGCATTCTCATGGTCAAATCCATTTGTTCATCTACAGGTTGAAATTCTTGTTCTTATTGACTGGTCTCGACATTTTTTCATGCTGGGATATTTTACATTTCTCTCATCCTTCATGGACCCTGTTATAAGGTAATTTTTTGGTTTTGTTTCCACTGAGTTTCATTGAAGCCTGACAAATTCAATGGCACTTAAAGAGATTTAAGAAAAGCAGTTTATTTCACTTGTGCTTTTCACTTATTACCATCTTATAGATCCCAATTTGTTTTGCCTTTGGAAGATCATGGTTAAACGCTTTTCCATCCAAGATGAAATATGAATGGAAGCGGCACCTTGAGGCTTGGAAATTTGGATCAGGGTTGGATTACAGGCTATGAATAGTAAGTCAAATAGGGGTGAAACATAATGAAACTAATACAGGAAATTGATGCTCAACTTGCTGATCTTGCAACTATCAACTTTCCTTTCAAGCTTTATATAATTCGTCTTGAAAGATCACCCAGTAATGAAAGTTCATTGAAAAATTTGTAGTTCTTTACAGATTCTTGAGACTATTTTATCCTCTTTTTATTTTGTGCATGGAAATACTCATTAACCAATCTGTTTCTTTACAGACATTTTTCTAATTGATTTAATAAAATAAAATTGTGCATATTTGGCATTCGTATGTATGTGTGTATATATGGGTCACCAGTCATAACTGCAAATAATTGTGTCTACTAGAAGATAATGTCGGACAATAAATGTAAAACAAATTAGCAGCGTAATTTCCTTTTTATTTGTATTAATGATATTCTTGGGACAATAAGAAAAAAGCCTAAAATGATGAATTCCAAGGGTAGCAAGCTGTTGTTGGGCTGCCTATTCCACCACAAGCCACTTTGAGTGCAGCAAAACCTAGATCATATAGTATTCCCTCAACCAAGATGTTTCTCTAATGGCCAAAAAAAAAAAACCAACATGTGATCTGGAAATGCACTGTTGATAACCACCACCACCCCCCACCCAAAGGTATAGCTTATCCTTTTTCATGTTTAAAACAGAAAGCCCTACCAATAAGGTCAAGTGACTTGAAAACTCATTAAATCAACATTCTTTCATCTAGCAATCCAATGATCTACTAGCATTAGGACTTCATGAGCTTCAGTTAATTGTCATAATTATTAGTTGCAAATGAACAAAAGTTCATGATAACCCAAAGATTTTTAAGAAAATTTTGTGTTACTTAAACGAGTCATGCTGTGCATATTATACACGAAGAAAAATCATTTTGAATGCTTATTTGCATACATTAAGAGAGGGAAACTTACAAGGAAAACTTTTCTAGACTTTCGATTTTATTCAGATGCAGATCGATACTTATTGATGGCAAATTTACATACACTTACAAGTCAATTAGATGATTTTACCCCTAAAATTTTAGAAAGCTCCTTTATGATAGGTTTTTCTTTAATAGCTTCCTCCCTTTCCAGGTGCCATTTCTTTGACATGTTTTCAGCCTGAAAGTTAGAAGCTCTGAGTTAGTACAATTATAGTTAGACTTGTAAAAAAGAATTAAACACAAAATAGTAGTATTGAACTTCTGACTATCATACCCAAGTTCTTAGGGGAAAAAGTTGTTCTCTAATCATTTCAAATTTAGGCTGAACCAGGTCTTTTCCTTTTGTTCTGACATCATCACTCTGCCAAAAGCAGAAGAAAACAAAATAAAGAAAATGAAATAAGGAAAACATTTCACCATCATCAATGCATTTCCCAACTTATAGCCACATGAGAAAAGACTAGTAAACACAAATGGAACACGTCATGAAGAAGAAAAATCACTTATCATAAACCCAAGGCTGTTAAATACTTGAATTAAATTGCCATTTGATAGGGCATGAAGACTGGAAAAGGAGGAAAAGAAGAAAGGATAAAGAAATAGATACCCAAAAGCATGAAATAACATTAATCTATCATAGCTTGGCTGAATCACATTTCCATCGTGAGTTAAAATTAACCCTCATTAGGTGAATGACAATTTGATAAGCATGTCATCAGAATAACACAGTGGCATTTGCAGTGATGGAGAAAAATGTACTGTCTTTATGTTTCTGCACAAGTGTCATAAACGTGTCAATTACCATGCAGAATAAGTTGATGAGCAGGTTTATCCACGGCAAAACCATTGCAGAATTTGTTAACATTATTAAGACCAAGTTCTGAATTACTATCATATTATACTTCAACTGATTCGTACTGTCAGAAATCTTAGATAATGCAGGAAAACTAGATAATCCGAATGAAACATTAAGTAGAGAGCTTTCCAATTGATCATCTATCTAATAGATACCGAATCTCTAATCTCCTATAACCAGAGATTCTCAATATTTTTAAGCATTTTTTTATCTTTTCAAAGCTTTCAGAGTGAATTGGAGGAAACCAATCCTCTATTTGTGCAGGCAATTAAATTACAGGGTTATTGGATGCGTCAAAATGTAGTTAGCAGGAAAATATAATAAGTGCGAAACCATATATTTCATCACAATTTCACGATAAAAATAAAGAGCACCAAAAAACTTATCAATCAAGGCGTAATAAGCAAAACTCACATTGTGCAACTCCAATTTGGACGCTGCCATCCCAAACATCAAGGCGGCTCCGCCAAATACAATTGCAGTTGCAGCCACAAAGGCTTTTCCAACTATATAAAACAAACACTAAAACCAAGTGTTAGAAGCCCTATGCGAAATTTAGTACAAAAGGCAACTGAAACTCATAATTAAAATGTTCTCTAATTCAAATTAGATTTGATTAAAAATAATCACAGTAATTACAAGAGCTTATGAGATGGTAAAGATGATAAAAAAAGCAATAAAAGGAAAAATGAATGAACATACTTTGCTGAAGCCCTTCAGCAGCAGCCTTCAACTTCTCCGGATTGAGAGGGGTATATTTGTCCTTCCGCAATTCATTAGCCGTCGATGCCATAACCGAATGCTCCGTGCTTGGCAACTGCCACCTGCAAATTCCTCGTTCAGAAACAATAGAAAAATCAATAACGAATAGAAAAAAACCCGAAACTTGGTATAAAAGAAAGGGGCAAAACTGACCTTTTGGGGCCAAAGGAAACCTGGGGTAGAGAAAGGTAAGCCCTGAGAGGGTTCAAGGCATCAGGGGAAGAAATGGAAGCATTGTTTGGATCAGAATGGAGGGCCCACTTGGAGGACCTTGAGAGAGATGAAGGACCAAACGGTTGCCGGAAGATCTTGGAAGGTAAAGAATGTTTTAGGACCTCTGGAAGGACGTCAGCTTGAGCTTCTTGCTCGACCGATGGTGGGTTTGACGGGAGGTTTTTGGGGGTTTTCTCGGCCAAACGGTTAACGGCGTGTTTGGATTCTTGGAAAAAGAAGGCTGCTTCTTTTCCCGCTAGCCTTCCCGCAAGAAAACTCATGGCGTTTCAATTGCAGAATCGCAAAAATGGGGTTTTGAATTGAGGATTTCTATTGGTTTTCTCGGATGAATGCCCTCGTCGACTTTTTAAGTTGTTGGAGTATTTATAGCTTGAGCTTGATGTCTGAATTTCAAGTACCAAACAAAATGGTTACTTCTTTGTTGTGTTTTGACCATAATCTTAACACTGTTAAGAATAGAGAGTAAAAAAAATAATAATACCCAAATAAATCCTAAGACTTTACTTAAAAATTCAAATAAAAAATTTTTCAATGCAAGAAAGTGAAACTATATATTTTTTATTTCCTTCTAAATATACTCATTAAATTTTAAAAATAGATTAATGAATCCAATTAACAAAATTTTTAAAGTAGTTTTTTTGTAAATATTTATCATTGAACTCATCTAAAAAATTTAAATTAGTATTTTTTATAAATTAAATCATTTAATTAAAAATTTTAAGAAAAAATTATTTTATATCATCAAGGTTTTAATTATAATAAAATAAAAATTTATAACATTAATTTCATATAATAAAATATCAAAGTCTTATGAGAAAAAAAGTAAAAAGACATTTTTGTCTGTTTTATTTTGGAAGTGAAAGGAAATTCAAACCCATTTTATAATTAAATCAAATGTGTAAATACAAAAAAAAAAATTATTTTTAAACACTTTCTAAAAAGAGTTCGAAAGCTTGAATGAAAATGCAAGGTAAATATAAAAATTTATATTAATTATATAGGAAAATATATATCTTAGTTTATTTTAATTTTTGTCTTTCTAATATTAGGTCAAAAAAGGAAATATTACTCAAATTATCTAATCTAAAACACTGAGGTGAGTCAAATATAACGGCTGTTAAAATGAAAAGTTTGCTTTCATTTTTTTTTTTTTTTATTAATATGGCTAAGTTGATTTTGGAAAAAAAAATTCTATATTGTATATTTTTCTTGGGGAACAAGTGCTGAAGCCACATCACCCCTCCTCTTCCGTGGAGAAGAAGATTTTGATTAAACAAAGGCAACAAACGGTCCACAAGCTTTATAAACAACTTGGTCCATTGCTCCGTACACAATTTTCTTGGTCAAGGTGGGTATATTTTTGCTTTTTATTTTTATTTTTATTTGAAGATGCAAATATTCGAATGTTATTCTTTTAATATAAAACCATGCATAGATTAATTAAGGCAAATGCTTAAGCATTTTTCTCTTTAATCTTCATATTTTTACTAATTTATCTTACAATTATAATATGTTACCGTGTACATGTAATTATAATAATTTTAAATCAAATTTTAAAATTTTAATTTTTGTATTTATTTAAATATAGTATTGTATAATAAAATATTAACCATTTTAACATTCTAATTCTTTTTAAAATTTAAGATTTAATTCAAATGGTTTACATTTTTCTTTAAAAGATAATTTTTTATAAAATTGTAATTCAATTTTTAATACTTGTAATTTTTTTTTAAATTAACTTTCTTAATTTTGGATTTATAGAATGAGTATAACCCATGAAAAATAAAAAATATATATATCTTAATTCGAAACCAGAATTTATATATTCTTTAAGAACTCCATAACCACTCAAGAGGGCAATAGTTTAATTTCTTTCTTGTATAGCTCTGATTGTCTTCATCTGTACGACAAATGTTCTTCTTTTTTATTTTTTTCATGCCGATGCACTGTTTTCTTTTAGTAAGTTTAAATTTTTAAGTAAAAAGCATTCTTTTTTTTTTAATTACTACTATGCCTTCATAATTCACATATATAGCATTTACCTTTTTCTTTGAAATATGAGTATATATTTGATGAATAATGACTTTTGCATATTTAGAGTTACATCATAGTTTTTGATTTGTTTCATATATAGATATATAAGTCAAATATGCATAAATTATTAATTTCAAAGAGTTAGACTACAAAAATAAAAGTATTTATAGATTGAATTCCACTTGATTCACATTTTTAAATTCTAAGCATGAATCATATTCATCCATTTAAATTAAATGGTAAAAAAATTTTAGATTAAATGGTAAAAAATATTTTTTTTACTTTTAAATTAAAATTAATTAAAAATATTATTAATAAAAAATATCACAAGAATAAAAAAACCTTTATCTAAGACTCGACACGTGGATAAATTTATTTATTAAAAATATCGTGAATATCTATTGTGATTTACTTATCATTAAAGTATTTCAAAGTTAATATAACATTGAACTAAAAGATAAGTTTAAAAATTTTAATATGTACTTAAATTATAATATAACTTAATTAAATAATAATTTGGTAATAATTAAAATTAAAATTAATTAAATTTTCATTATTTTGTTATTAAAGAAATTTTGGATTAAAAAAAAAGTAAAAGGCACATTTGCCTTTTCATTTAAAATTATCTTAGAAAATAACATTTTACAAGTTCATGTATTTTTCATCAAACCTCAAAAGTTTAAGAGGACGTTTTTCAAATTAAAAGAGATACGTGTATTTTCCATCAAATCTTAGAGTATAATGTATTTGAAAAATTATTTCAAACACTTTTATTGAAATTTTTAGGTTTCACATCAAAGTTAACAAAATGATATATACTTTTTAGAAGAAATTTTATAAAATAAAAAAACTAATTTTAACTTTAAAATTAAAAAATAGTTAAAATAATAAAAAATTTTCTTGAATTTTACTACTTTGCTAAGATAAAACTCTTATATTTTTTATTGTATCCAAATAATTTTTCGATTTTTATTTAACAGTCAAATAAACTCTTAAATTTAAAATTATTTCTGAATAAACACTTTACTTTTAATTTATACCTAAATAAACTTTTCACACGAATCAATCTTTTGTTTTAAATAAAGATTTATTTAAATGTAAATTAAAGCATAAAAATTTATTTAGATACAACAATAATATATGAACTTATTAAAAAAAGTAAAATAATGTAAAGGTTTTTTAAAATATTTTAACCTTAAAAAATTACACCACTAATATATAAATACTAGCTCAATATGTTTTACACTTTAATTTAGGCATTGTTTTTGTAATTACCATCGAGAGGTAAGTATCGAAAGAGCGGAGACTTGTGATTATTGGCTCCTATTCGATTCTTACATAGCTTGATTAATAGAGAGTAGAAGTGTCGTCGCATCAGGTCAGCACAGCCCATAGCCCATTTAAATATTAACTCATATATTAATGAATCGTGTTAAGTCAGTATTATTTTTTAACATATCATATGCTAGCACGATCCAGGAAAGTTATGGATATGGCCTAACACGGCACATAAATTGTAATATTCATGGATTGTACCATGCCAGGTATAACGTTCTTTTTCGTGTCAAGCTAGGTCAAGAATAATTCATTAATAAATTTTCAAATTTTGAATTATTTTTTAAAAAAAATTATTTATTATTATTAAAAATAACATTGGAAGGTAAATAAACACAAAATGAAATAAAAGGACATAATTTATGTGATTCAATAAAATATCTATGTCCACGAAAATATATAATATAATATATTAAATAAAAAAATTAAAATTATAATCTTACTATTTAAAAAAAAAACACACACACATACACAAATATATCATCTATCAAATACTTAGTAATATAAATAAAATTAAGGTTTTACCAACTGGTCCATATATAAGAAGTAAGTGAAATTATAGAGGAAATTTTTGATAAACTAGCTATTAAAATTTCTTATAAGAAACAATATGTTAAAAAGCATATAATCTAATAGTATTTCTTGAAACTATTTTATAATTAGATAATTTATCATTTTTAATTAAATCATTAAAACATTTATCATCTGCAAAAATAAATGATTACTCAAACTGCACTACAAATTTAGTTAATTGATAATATCAATTATCTTGTGAAAAATGAAATGCACCTAAAGACCTATTAAGATGTTAACTAAGTATAATTTGTGAGGAATCATTAGAAGTGGTAGATGAGTTTTATATTTTTTCTTATACTTTTTCATATAACTAGTCTCTCTTTTTTTTTTACAACTAAAATTATTTTTTTATTTATCTTACAAGTTTGAGATTTTTGATCAAATAATTTTGAAAAGAATATTAATTTGTTTTTATACACATAAATTTAAATAAATAAAAATAATCCATGCATCTATCGATTTGCAAATTAGGTAGATATAATTCATTTATCAATAATTTAAATATTTAATAAGTAAATTCATTCAATATAATTTTATTTTATAAATTATCAAAAAATAAATATAATTTCATTAGAATATAAAAAATAAATACACTTAAAATATCATTTGTTCATTTACAACAATTATAAGCCAATATAACATGACATATTTGGATATATATATTATACTGTACTAATTCATGTGTTATGTGTTAACATTAGTTCTTAACGAATCATGTTGTGTTGACTTATAAATTTAAAAGGTTATAGTTTAATACGATACACACACATACATATATATATATATATATCATATTTGACTCAATCTGATTATTTAATAGTGGATCGTGCTAAACACAATTTATATTTTGTTGAATTGTGTCATGTCATGTATCGTATAATCCATTTGACACTTTTAAAATTGGTGGAATCGTAATTTATAATTTCTAAAATAATTTGATAACATTGGTGATTGGAGGAGAGATTTTTTTGTTTCAACCCTGTAATAATTTGCTCTACCAAATTTACATTTCATGCGCACTCGCATAAATAAGGGCTGGTGGGATGAGGGATGTGGATGTGGTATCTCCTTGCATTTGCACTTTGACAATGGACCATACCCACCTTCACTCATTTCCTATCCCCGCTCTCAACTGCACCATATAGGCATGCACTTCCCAAGCTTTCTTGCTTGTACATTTTGGACTTAATTGTCCTCATTTTTAGGTCAATTAATTAATTTGTTTGATTTGAAATGATAATTGAATTAATTTATCTTAAGCCTCCTTTGGCAACTATACACAGTGCAGTGGAGTCGTTTTCATTGCATCGATTTACTTTTGAATAGATTTTGATTAAAATTTTAAATCATTTTTGTATTATATCACTAGATTTGAACCTTTAAATATGTCTAAAAGTCTTTTTTTATTGCATTATAATTGGTCCTGAATCTTAATATATTAAATAAATTATTTGATCTCTAACATCAGATTAAGATGTATGTATTCCGTAAGAATATTACATTAAAATTAGCAGCAACAAAGATCCAAACACATGATAGCTATTGAAATACATGAATTAATATTGAAAAAATTTCTCATTGGTTAAATAATTTAGATTTACTCGTCCTTTCGCCTTTGCAGGGATAGTCGTTACTTGTGGATAGTGTAGCTTGATGTTCAGCCCAATCAGGCCTAGATGGATCGTGCATTCTTCGATAAAAATAAGGGTAAAAAGAAGTTTAAGAAAGAAAAAGTCCAGGTACAACAATATTAAGCTGAAAAAAATGCAATGATAGGCTGCAGGGCAAGTTGTAAATGTGAAGAGGGGCAGCAGCTTGATTGTGCATGGCATGCGAGTGTATGGCCCAATGGCTTACAAAATATTCGATAGATGTTATCCAACCTTAATGGCATGGTTGTTGTATGAAATAATGGGCAATTAAACTGCCAGTAAAACCGGGCCTGTGAGTCAGGAGGGTGAGTGGACGAGCTAACCCAGTCCATCTATATCACTCAACATAACTTTCAGACGATAGAAAAATTAAGGAAAAGTTTTAAATGAAATTTTTTAAAATAAAGCTTGTGAAATTTTTGATAAAAATGATTAAAAATTAAAATTGAAAAAAAAATTGATAGATTAAAAGATCTTGTATAAAGATCAATTTTGCAAAATTTGAAAAAAAAAATTAATAAATTTTGATATATGTTTTAGATAAGTATTTTTAGTAAAAGTTTTGACATAATTTTTATTATTAAATGAGTGTTTATTAAATTTAAATTATAAATGATATTTTTAATTTTTTTTATATATTATTGATTTTCATATTATATTTCATGAATTTATTGATTTGAATTTTTATTAAAATTTTTATTAAATTAAAAAAAAATTATAAACTTCACCATATCAAACTTGTTTAAATTTTGTCAGAGAAACCAGGAGTGGGTGATCATTTAAAATGGTAATTTATGAGTTTTCCCCAGTTGCAGTTTTATTAAAATATTGGGCTTTGTGTAGTAGCTTTGAATTGCAAATCAGATTTGCATTCAAGTGCCAAGAGAAGATGATGACAACGACGACGATGATGATGATGGGTTCACAAAGCTGCAATATTCCCTCTTAGTGCAGTTTCCTAGAAAACCCATCAAGGAAATTGAGTGAGCAAGCACAAAATATGGTTTTCATAAAAGTGAACCATTGAAAGTTCTGGTTTTTCTTCCCTGCCATCAGGATTCTAGGCAGCCAAAGGAAAGGCAAGAAGCAAACTCCTCAGCCCTAATAAATTCTGGTGAAACTACTTTCAGATATATGATTATATGCATCTCATTTCCTTTCTCAAAATACTAAAAAAGTTCTGAATAAAGATGCTAAGAAAATGAAATATGTTATAGATATAAAAATCTCTGTAAAGCTTACATACGATAATTATTGACCCATTTCTGTATGGGACACAAAGCCTAGAAACAAATAAATATAAAATAATAACTTCTCAATTGTGATTAATCTAAAACATGCAAGATGATCCAAAAAAAAACAAAGGAACATTAATTCATCTCTACCTCCTGTACAATATCTCTAGTCTCTACACAATTCTAGGTATATAATTTGTGATATTGTCGCAGAAAATATCCAAAAAATATGCTTATAGCAGAAGAGAAAAGATGCTGCAATTGCAAAGCCTATGCAACAGGAAAGGAGAAGAAAGAAAAAGGAGATATATTATCTGAACTTTGAGTTCTTTTGTACGTAGCTGGTCTTCTCTATCATCGCTTGTTGTGTAATGGGTTTGACCCTGTTGGAACTCTTCTCTTCTCCTGATCAAACTCCCTTGCTTGGCCTGAAAAGGGTGAAGTACTACTTGAACCTGGATGAAAACCCTGTTGTCCAGCACGTTGTCTGGTACCTTTGGCTGAAGGGTCAGATGCAAGGACGTTCCTCCAGATTGCTTGGGTCTTGGGAGTAAAAAGAAGGAGAATAAAAACAAGGGAGTAAAGCTGAAAGCGATTCATCTTTTCTTTGAGAGAGATTTTTTTTTACCAGTTTTCTATGAGAGATGTGGAGATATGGAAATGCAGTCATAGCTTAGCCAGATTGTTATTGTATATATGGCCAGGCTTTGGTGCATTTCATAAGTATGTATGCAGATTCTTAAAGTTTAATGTTCTGTTGACCCCATTTGCCTTAGGATCTTCGTTAGATTGGTAATATATTGTGGTAGGCCATAGCCTTGCCACCCGTTAGATCAAGATCAAATGGTGAATGAACATTTTGGAATGTAGATTTGATAGCAACGGGCCAAACAAGGGATCACTGACCTTACATTGACGGTGGTGGAAGTCACCATTCGATAGGGACAATAACACCAGAAATAAACACAAAGTCATATGTGTGAAAACTTTGAGGGGAAGGGAAGCGTTTGCTAGCTGTGACAATGAAATATTATTGTGAAAGACCAGAATGCCTATCCACTTTTCATACTGAATTTACTATAAGTATCTCTCTATGCCTTACCTGACAAAGATCATTTTGGTTATAACAAAGTCAAAATTGTTACACCGACGACACTCGATTATATTTGTAAAAAACTAAATAAGCTTGACCAATATTAATTGGAGCCCCGTGATTGCATTAACATATTATTTAAATGCAGATCATACACTAGTATAGACACGATATATGGCAAAGGTCGGCTATGGTTATTGGAATTTCAGTCTTTCTTGAATAAAAAAACGACACGTGGGATCGTACTTTGAATTTTTTTCCGACAACAATCGTCACCAATACTATACATATGCTTCTGGAAGAACAAATTAATTTCAGCTGCCAAACCAATTAAAAACCCTTGTTATACTCACCAAAAACCAAACCATATATTAATTTGGTATTTAAAAGGTGGGTTCTTTTATTACAAAGTAAAGGAATTCTCTTGTCCTAAATGATGCAATGTTGAATATTGTAACAAAACTCTGAATTGTAGGGAAAAAAGGGGTTAGACTTGGACCCTTTTGGTGCACGGGTAGCAAAAGTTTCCAACTTCTGCTTCTTTTTTTTTTTTTACTTTATATATTTCATGATTATGATTAAAGATAGTAACGGGTTGAGGTGGAGCAGGTTTTTATTCGTTCCGAATTTAATCTAAATTTATACCCATAATACTTAAACTTAACCCAAACTTATTTTTTTATTTTTTCATACTCAAACTCGATTCAACTTGATATTATATAAAATTATATTTGATCTGATTCGAAATTAATAAAATATTATTTTTAAAATATAACATATTAATTTTTAATGTAAATATAAAATTAAATAAATAATTTAAAAATATTTTTATATATCATATCAGATCAGGGTGAGTTTATCTAAAATCTGATTTTGATTTTATTATACAATTATCTGACCCGACTTGAAATCTAATTTTAAAAAAAAAAAAAAATCTTAAGAAATCGAGTTGAATTGAAATCCGTTGAGAATAGATTAAACTGTCATTTCTAACTATAATGTATGATGTTCATATCTAATCGTATTTCCATTTCCATTTCAGTAATGAGTTTTCAAAATTGTTTTAGAAAAGAACAAAGTCAACATAAAAGAATTAGTCAATATTGATGATCAAAAAATAATTAACTAAGATAAATGAATGATTTAGAAATTAAGAGAGGAAAAAGTTGAATTTCAGTTTTTTCAAAGATGCTAATAATGTTTATAAAAGTTTTTGTTTAATAAATTTAAAGTTTAATTCAATTATTTTATACAATTATTTTATTATTAACTAACAAGTTAAGAATTTAAATCTCAATATATACAATATTTTTTTATCTTTGGATTATTTTATCTTTTTCAAAAAAAAAAAAATTTTCTGTTTGATGAAAACTAGTTTTATCATTGCACGTGAAAGGAAAAAACCTACAATGAGTATAAAATAAAGGTCAAAGTGCCACTTTCAAAGCTTTTTACGGCAAAAACTTTAGGGTAATTAGGTTTCTAATCTGACCAAATCAATTGATCAGAACAAGATTTTCCGTGGTCCGCCTGCATAGATATATATTTAGGTTGAGTGCTATTTTCATAGTCAAATCATGTTTCACCGACTCTAGGAATATCTATGCATGAGTTTCCTTTTAGTATATAATATAAAATTTTGTTGTATTTTTTTTATATATTAATTCAGAGGACAAAGTTCTTAGACTATTTTTCTTATTGCCAACGTTTTTCTCAAGTAATCCTTTTTTTTTTCTTTCTATAGGTACGTATAACTAGATCTATGGTTTGGCACCATGCATGGACCAATTCTTTGTCCCTCTATCTCTGTCTCTACAGGTGGTTGATCATCCAACTAGGTTAGTGTTGCTGACTTGTCGATTATTCACTCAAATTCAAGTCCCAAAATGGAATCAAATGATCTTTGAAAATTATCTTAGTTAACATCAAATGAAACCTTGAATTTCAAGGATTTTTGTTTACCACGCTATAACTTCTGGTTGTCAGCGGGATTGCCGTCAGTGCAATTGTTTTTCCTTTAAATTTAATCTATTTTTAATCCCTAATTTTTATTTATTTAATTTATTTTTAAAAAGTATTACACTTTTAAATCTTCTCTCTCGTGTTATATTCATAATACACATTTATTAATCTGTTTCTCTCATGCTATAATTATCAAGCTAGGCACATATAGACATACATACATACATTCATCTCTATTTTCCTTCCATCGATTATTACTGTCCTAAAGCAGCCAAGCCAACCAACCACCCCATTAATGTCAAGAAATGAAACAGCACCGCACCACCTTAACACATGACATGCACTTATGTTCAAAGCAGTTCCTAAATGGGTTTCACTCAATGGCCAGAGTTGACTTTAATTGATCAAGTGATTAAATCGAAGTGTGTGAATATATCGATTTTCTAGGTAGCAATACGCATGCGTTGACTTACATAAATATTCCATTTATATGTGCACTAATGGTTGTCTTCATTAATTATCCCATGAAATCATTATATTTGCACAATGGGTGATCTTAAACCAGTTCTTCGTCCCCATTTGTAGCCATACAACTCACTTATAATATTTTCCACTGATATTGCATCCCATGTTGCACCTAATTCCCTGAATCTTGATCTTGTTTTTTTTTTTTTTTTTAATCTTCTTTTTAACTGAAATGCTAAACATTGGTAATACTTTTCAGTGACTTTATTCAAAGAATTACCAATTGTTTTAGACCTAAAAAAATTGGCCTAAAGCCAGCAGTGTCGTTTCTTAGTATGCATATGAACAGAATTAAGGTTTTAATTAGTTTATAGGTTGTAATATTAATTACTAGCTAGGTTACTCTCATTTAATTTTCTTTTTTTTTAATTTAAATTTTTTAGAAAATGAATTTTTATTACTAAAATTATATTTCAATATTTTACCAAACGATTATACAAGTATTGACTGTTCTCACTTAATTTGCTACATCTGTCGTTTCATAAATTAAAAATTTCTCCATCAGAGAAACTTGCCCATGAAGTTCTAAAGAATTAAAGAAACATAGTTGCCTTTTTACGCCGTTGCGATGTTATCCATGCACCTTTTTACCCTCAACTGCATTGGGGAGCACAATTGGATAGCTTCCGGTGTATAAAATTCGACTTTAATTAAATTAATCGATTGAATTAATTAAATTTAATAAATTGATTAGTTATTAAATTAATTTTAGTTGGTTATTGAAAATAAATTTTAAAAAATTTAAAAATTAAATTAATAAAAAATTAACTTAAAATTAAAATATATGAAATCGTCAATTTTATTTTAAGTTATTAAAGTTTTTAATTTAATATTTTGATATTTTAATATTTTTATTGGATGATTTTATTTAATTTATTTTAAATATAAAAAATTTAAAATTTAAAATATAATTAAAATTAATATATTTTATTATTTGATTGATTAAAAAAATTAACCAAATCGATCAAATTAATTTTAATCAGTTAATTTTTAAAATTAAAAATTTTAATTTAGTTAACAAAAATAAAACAAAATAATTCAATTAATGTGATTTGAATAATTTAATTTAAATTAATTGAATTGATCGAATGAACACCTCCAAATGTTGGTGAAGGTTTTCCTTCTCTAGTATAGAGAGAAAAGCATCCAATGGTTCATTGTTTCCTTAGTATAGTGATTTTCTTGTCTACTCGTGTGATTTGTTGATAAGTACATAACTTTTTTGTTAAAGTTATCAAAATTACAAATTCAAATTTTGATAATCTTAACTATAAAAAAGTAAATGAATAGAGAATGTTTTTTTTTTTTTTTTTACATTGAATGTTTAAGTGTCTATATAGATGGGTAATAAAATTAGTTCTAATGAAATTAAAAATAACAAAAAAAAAATTAGTTACTGTAATAATGAGATTGATTGTTGTAGTAATAAAATTTAAAATCAATTATTCAATATACTTTTGAATACAAATATAATGATGATAGTGAGATGAATTATAGTGTAAAGAGAAAATTATCATTAAAGATATTATATTAAAAATTACATATAATGAAAATTTTAAATTATTTAATATTTATAAAATTAATAAATTATTAAAATTTATTAAATTATATTTATGTCAAATAATAATATTGTTAATAAATAATTAAAATTAATTATTTAATCTAGTAAAAAATAAATTATTTGAAATTTTTTAAGTTAAAAAAATTTTAAATTAAAATAAAATAAATAAATAAATGAACAAGTGTTGAAAAATAAAAGAATAAGACGGTTAAAAGTGGAAAAAAAATGCATTTTAAACTTGCAAATTTTCATTAAACCTTCATTGGTCTAGTTAAGAGGTGTCAAATGGACTGTGCTGAGTTGGCACAATCCACAATCCACTTAAATATTAGTTCATGTGTTAATAGATTATGTTGGCTCAGTATTATTTTTTAACGTGTTTTGTTAGCAAAATCCATAAAAACTAAGAGTAAAATCCAGCACGACACGAAGCTTAAAATTTTCATGGGTCGTGCCGTTAGGGGTGAGTAAATGGTCAATTCGATCGATTCGGTTTAAAAAAATCAATAACCGACTTAATCGATTTTCATTTAACAAATAACTGAACCGATCAAATATTATTAAATAACCGACCATAACCGAACCGATCAAAATCGGTTCGATTCGATCAGTTCGATTAAATAACCGATTTTTTTTATCATTTTTTTTTCTTATTATGAATAATTATTTAACCATAAATTCAATTCAATAAAATTCAAACTTTAGTATCATTCAAACTAAATTACTAAAGAATTTAATAATTTCAACAATATTTTACTAAAAAAAATAAATAAAAATATTTATCTTAATTTTTTATTTTTAATTATTAAAAAATCGATTAATTTGATCAGTACGGTTATCAATTTTAAAAACTAAAAATCGATCGAATTAATCAATTTAACCGATTTAAAAAATCGATTATAATTAAAACCGAATAAATCGAACCAATTCAACCGAATTCACTCGATTTTGATCGATCTAGTTGGTTCAAACCGACTTTTGCTCACCTCTACGTGCCGTGCTTGGCACCACACTATTTTTCATGCCGAGATGGGTCAAATATAATCCATTAATAGTTTTTCAAACTTTTAATTTTTTTTTAAAATTAATCTATTATTAAAAGTAACATACGAAGTTAAATAAAAGTAAATTGTCATAATTTATGTAGTTCGACAAGATGCTTACATCTACAAAAAAAGGTAATAGAATCCATTAAATAAAAATATTAAAATTACAATAATAATATTTTAAAAAACACACACATACATATAAAAATTATTATAAAACACAATATTATTATTCTACTTTTTATTATCTATTGATTTACTTTGTAATGTGTTGTCTTGTGCATTTATTATATACCTTTCATCCTATAACAATTACCTTTGTTAATTGAATTTGTACTTAATTTGAAGTCTTAATTTATTTTTATCATTTTATTTTTACAAATATTAGTTAAATATAATTTATTTGTTAATAATTTAAATATTTAATAACTAATTTTAATATTATTTTATTTTATAAATTATCAATAAAACATCATAAGTAAATATAGTTTCATTACAATATAAAAATAATATAAATACATTAAAATGTTAGGAGTCCACTTATAATAATTATAAACTAATATGATACGACTGAACTTATGTGTAGTGTCATACTAACCCGCATACCATATATTAATACTAATCTTTAACAGATTGTGTGATCTATACAAGCCTAAACTTTTTAGCTCAGATATTTATATATTATACTTAATCTAACTAGATTACTTAATAACAAATCGTATCAAATATAATTCATATTGTTGAAATCGTATTGTGTCAAAGACTAACAACCCATTTGACACCTTTAGTCTAATCTTTAATTGGAGATGCAGCACGGTCAAAATGTCTCATCGTGCTGTATATTGATCATCCAACCATTAAAATAGCATGATTGCACCTTTGAATTATGCCTCATCACGATTGCTTTTAATTCCAAACAATGCTTAAATAAAGAGGGGCTATATCTAAAGCATTTTTGAACTAAAAGAAAGGTCAACTTAAAATGACTTTTTACTTAAAATGATTTTTAAAATTAAGGCAAAATTTACTACTTTATTATGATTTAAAATTAGTTTTATAATTATATAAATTTTATTGAATTTTAAAATATAATATGTATAGTTATTTAATCTTTCATTTATAAATTACATATCTTTTATTAATTTTCACATAATTTAAGAAAAAAATTTAATTTTGATGTATATAATATTAATATTAAATTTTTTACAAATTTGATGTTCCCTAATTTTTAATGCCAAAATTTTTTTAAAAATCATAAAAAAATAATTTGTAATATAAAAATATGTTAAAGGATAAAAAAACCCTCGAATACAAATTTAATAATCATCTAAATTTTAATCATTTTATTATAATCAATTAGATTATCAAATATCTACTTTCATCAATTGAACCTTATTAGATGAAATTGAAGTGAAAATTTATGTCTAATAGAAAAACTTAATTATGATGAAAATAAATATTTAAAATTTAATTTGATGACAATTGATATTTAAGGATTCAATGAATGAAAAAAAAATTAAGAACTTGATTAATTGTAATAAAATATCAAAGATTTAAATAATTATTAAATTTTTGTTGGATTTTTTTATTATTTTCCCTAAAAAAATATTTACAAAAGAAAAAAATAATTATTTAATAATTTTAATCCACCTATTGGTATTTCAAAGTCCACAAAAGGGCCCAACTACCACACCCCAAATCCTTTCTTAGTACTGTCTCTCTTCAAGTTTTCCACCCCGCACCGCAGCTTCAAAGACCCTCGCGCCGCATCCCCATCTCAACGGCAACATGGTGAATCTCCCTTAAACCTTCCCTCCTATACTTGACGTTAGACATTTCTAGCTATTAAGTTCACGTTATTTCGCTTTAAGGCTTTGTTTGTGTTTTTCTTGTTATGTTTAAACTGTAAAATCTGATTTGGGTTGTTGCATTTTTGTGTGATTTTAGGTTCTTCAAAACGATATTGATTTGTTGAATCCTCCAGCCGAGCTTGAGAAGAAGAAGCACAAGCTCAAGCGCCTCGTTCAATCTCCCAATTCGTTCTTCATGGTAATGTATTTACCCTTTGTTTCTTTGTTTTCATATCATGATTTGTTGTGTATGGTGGATTAACTTGGTTCTGTTTTTTTCTATCTCCCTCTCAAAGGATGTTAAATGTCAAGGCTGCTTCAACATGTAAGCTTTTCGATTTATGATTTTAACTATTTCATTTTTTTCTGGGTATTTCATTTCTTAATTTCTGGGTTTATACTTGGTGTTTTTTTGTAGAACAACCGTATTTAGCCACTCTCAAACTGTGGTGGTGTGTGGTAACTGCCAGACAGTTCTATGCCAGCCTACTGGTGGTAGAGCTAGACTCACCGAAGGATGCTCTTTCAGAAGAAAGGGTGACTAAATCTGATGGCTGATATTGGAAGAAGAGTTTTGTATGTTCCCATCATCGGTATCTTTTTTGTGTGTTAAATCGTCTTAATTTAGTAGCAGCATTAAGGATTTAGAAAGACTATGTTATTTTTCTTAATGTAGTGGATGGTTTTTGTTTTAATGAATGTTTTGAATTGCATTTGATTGGTTTTCTGATCTTGATATAAATAAAAGTATCTTTGTTTGTTGTGGTTAAAATTTGCTCAAAGTTGTTTTGTAATGTTTTCTTAATTCTTTTTTTCTTATTTTGGATAACTAACTCAAAAGTTGTTGACTACATGTTTTACATTAAAAAGGCTTTGAATTGGAATAACTAATCTTGATGTTGCATCCAAGCTGTAATCGTTGTGGCTGATTGTATGATTGATAGATAGTGAGGATGTAGGTTGGTGAAGAAAATAAAGTTAATAATTGAGTAGATTGCAACATTGTTTTAATTTCAATTCACATGCCATTCAACCGTGATACATCGCAACTGCATGTTATATGGTCATTAATGATATCTTGATACTTTTTTGAACCTTGTTTGTATTAGCCTTTTGATGTATGATACGAAGCATGTTGAAGAAACTCCACTTATAAATTTATTTTATAATTCGTTTCAGCTGCAGTTTTTTTTTGCAATTGCTATGCCAGTAATAAAGGCTGCTTCTAATTTTCCTATACTATTAGTCCATGCTATTACAGAGCTGCTGAGTGTATTTTTACATTTTATATTATTCTGTTTGACTCCATTTAGTGAGATGACATGAGTTGTTGTAAGTAGGAGACTTCTAAATATAGCCTCAGATGTTTGATTTTGCAGAAAGGTAGTAGTAAACTGCATGCATGCGAGCCATGCTTGTTATGAGTTTTTCCAAGCATTGGTGTTATGCTATATGTTGATGTTTGATGTATGGGTTATATCCATACTTTTGACTTCATTTACAGTAACACCATTCGTAACCTTTTCTTTATTTAAAATTTTCTTCTTCTTCTTATAAGCTGTTGAAGCAAGCTTTAATGTTTCTGCTTATTGTACATTAGTTGCATAATCTTTGTTGGCACCATGCCTATGATCAAAAGAGGGGACAGCTCTCCTAATCTTTGTTTGTACCAAAAAATAAATAAATGATGGGCAAAACAGAGGTAAGCAAATCATGGTAAACTTGATTGTAATTTGCAAGTTTCAAATTCTATGATAGAACAAGGTATTTACCGTTTGGTGACTGCTCAAGAACACATCACCAGGATGCCATGAAGTGATGGTGGAGAGAGATGCTAAAGTTTGAATGCATCATTATTGATTGCAATGATCATTTACAGCCCAATCTCTACCTATTGATATACCCCCTATTTAACTTGCCCAATTGTTGCGGATTGACCTATAAATTAGTTGGCATGGTTTAAGTGGCATGATATTAGAGTTATCATTTAGAAGTTACGGATGCTAGAGAACTCGGGTGAAATATCCTCTGGAATCATTTAAGTAGGTGGTTTTGTAGGATAAAAAGTTTAAGAGTAAATTAGAAACTTAAAAAAAAAAAAAAACTTCCTCGACTGTCCAAGTCCGAGCTTCAATTATAGTCTCAGCTCCTGCAAAAGCAGAGTTTTATTTCCTTAGAAGTTTTGCTTAGGAGAAAAAAAAATTGGCAAACTCTTTTCATTGCTGGAAAAGGGTATTTTCTACTAAGTTTGAATAATAAAAAAAAATCTAAATGTCGACCCAAAGAGGTTGGATTTTGCTAACAAGTTACGTGTAACTAGTGTCTTTAGGGTATTTAGTTAATATATTATTATATTTTTAAGCTTAGGTTTTTTGTAGAATATTTTTAATAATAATAATTTTGTATTAAATATAATAATTAATAATTTTATTTATGATTTTCAATATATTGTGTAAATCTGTGCATAAGCGGAACAAGTAATCGAGCTTTTGAGGTTGACTTTGGACATGAATTTCCAAATTTGGAGTCGATTTCGTACATGAAATATTTCTTTGTTAAATAATTTTTTTCTACGAAATTTTAGTTTAAATATATTTAAAAATATAAAAATATTTATATAATTAAAAAAAAAATTTTAAGCTTCCGCACAGATTTAATTGGGTTGGGTTGGGCTTTGAGTAAGCTTTTCAAAAGTTGAATTGGGTTTGGCTTAACTCTGTTCATAAATATTTTTAATTTTGAGTGTCGAAATTATTTTATATAAAAACCTAAAGGATATTTTGTTATCAAAATTGTTGTACTATTTTTTTTTTCTGTACAACTATTACTTTGATTGTATTTAAATATGGCATTTAAGTCAACCCCTAGTCTTTTTGCCTTTGTCTTGATTTTAGTATCCATATGGTATTATGGTACAAAGCAAGACACGAGTAGGGTGTTCCTTTTTTATTTTTAATTTTTAATTTTTAATTTCCTTTTGCCAATAGCATGCACTCATCTGTATTTTTAACCATATAAAATTGTATATAAGATTTTATTATTGCAAGTGGTAATTAGGGTACATTCTTTAAATTTTAATGGGATTAATTTATATAAAAAATCAAAATAAATAAGTTTTATTCAAGATAGAGATATTGCTGAACCAAGCATGGTGGCCTTAGATCGTGCTGTATTAAACTTGACATTTTAATACATAGGAAAAGATTGTATGCACATAATAATTAAATGAGTTAATGACACTTTTAGCATTTAAATTTTGAGAAAATATACAAATTGGTACCTAAAAAAAATAAAATATATAATTTGCACCTTTAATTTTCAAATAATGTATTATTTTATTTTAAATTTTAATATTGTTAACTTAACTCACTTATATAGTATTTAACAAGTATAATTTTATTGTATGCATGCATTTGTTGAATAAAAATATTAAATATTTTGTAAAAAATAATTGATCGATGCTAGACATTTTTTATAATTTAAGTAAATTAAATATATATTTTTTAATTTATATTGAAAAAAATGTTGATAATATGTGTAACAATCACATAAGTTAATAATATTTATTAAATACCGTATATATACGATGATATGGTTAAGAGATTAGAGTTTTGGTTAATATTATATATGATTCGAAATTTTAGGATGCAAATTATTCATTATTTAAAAGTACAAGGTATAAAATTATATATTTTATTTTTTAAATATCACTTTGTACATTTTTTCAAAATTCAAATATAAAAAATATAATTAATTCTAACTAAATCATTTTACGAAAATGCATAAATCATTTCTCTATCTTGAATTGTTGAAAGAAAGAAAGAAATTACTCAATCTCTCAAGAGTTAGGCCATTGTGAATTATATTTTACTATTATTTTCTCTTCACAGAATTTAAACTTTAAACTGTAAATTTGAAATGTGTTTGAGTGCTTTTTTTTTTTTTTTTTAAAACAGAATATGATTGTGGGTCTATATGGTTAAATTTTCTTTTCATTTGAGTTAAAAAATTTTGAAAAATTATTTTAAGTTACATAAAATAAATTATCATTTTCTATTATATCAATAATATATATCTACCAATAAAAAACATTTGTTTACTTTTCATCTTTTATATATATGTTTATATTTGAAATTTATATTTGATGTATTATTAGTATATATATTCTATACATTATTAATGAATCAAATAATGCCACTTTATTAATAATTAAATATTAGCCCTTAAAATAAATTTACAAAAAATTAATAATTTTTTAAAAACTTACTTGTAAATAAGGTGATATCATCATATTCATCTCATTAATAAGATATTATCATTTAATTTATAGACAATGTATAAAATTAACAGTGCATCAAATATAAACATTTTCTTTTGTTTAAAAGTTCTTATAATATATTTGATACATAAGATTATGATAGGATATGATAAAATGATATTATGAATAGGATTAGATTAAATAATATCATCATATCTTGTGTTTAATTGTGCGAAGATTAAGATATAGAATAATTTATTTATTAATCAAAATTATCCTTCCTCAAAGTTTATGCAATTTAAATTATTAATGTAATTTCTAAAGGTATAATAAAACACGTATATTCAATCCTATAGATTAAAAATTATTCTCTTCACCTTGGGAGTATTGAATTATTCTATACCACGAGGATGATTTATCTTCCTTGTAATCCTATCACTTTCTTTAGATACAAACCAAACATAATATAATAATAATTATCATCTTATTCTATTCATCTTATATACTAAATATGACCTTAAATTTTTAACATTCATAAGTGTCCGTCCGAAACTATGAAGGGTTTCAAGAGTACTCAAAAGCAACAACTTTTTTTCATTGTCTTTTATTTCTTTTTGTTCTTTAAAGGAAACTAAAGTCCATTCATTGTTGTTAAGATTTCTAAGTTTATGTTAATGCTTTGTTTTTCTTTGCTTAATTATCACAAACTTCAATTCTCGATAGACAGTAACTATTTTACTTACATACTTTAGAATGTTTGATTCAATGTCAAAATTTTATGTTGCTTGATTATTTTTTATTGTGTTTCTTCTCTTTTTGCTTCTTGATCTTTATATAAGGATTGAATCTCCTTTTAATTTAAAAAATTTTAATGTCAATTGAATCTATCAAAATTTTACTTTTTTTTTTCGTAAAAATTTGATTGTCAAGAATTACCAAAATTAAACTCAATATTTGAATTTTAAATCTGAAAAAATCACAATCTTTAAAAAAATCAAAATTTATGCTTTTTTACCAAAAATAAAAATAAAAAATACTTTTGAACCTTTAAATTTGGGTTTTAAAATAACTTTTAAAACCCAATATCAAAATGTAATTCAAGATCCAATAGTATATATACATATAAAAAACTCTTGACGAAATTAGGTATTTACAATGTACTTATTAATATTGTTGTTATTTTAACTTTTACAATAAAATATATAAAATTTTAACTTTTAGAACAAAAGAGATAAAAAGGTTTGACAACAACCACCGATTTATTGATAGAATATTAAAATTTTAATTTTAATTCAAATTTTGATAATTTTAAATATAAAAAAAGATAAAATTTTTAATTTTCATTTTTTTCAAAACTTCATTGTTGAAAAAAATATATACAAATCATTATCACTCTTTACACTTACTTTGATATTGAGATCAATCGACAATGATAACATTGTGAAGGTAATAAAGTTAGTTAAGTTGATAAAAATAAAATAATTAATTTGTAAAACATAAATTCAATTTTCACTATCAACAATCTTTCTTACAAATACTTGTTGACACCTATAATATGTCTTGCTCTTACAATTATAAACATCTTATTTTGTCTGAAATTTTTTTAAAATTCATTGAACTTCGAATTTTAATTTTAATTGTGCAATTGAACTTTAATTAGAAAAGTGAATGTTGGATCCAAATATTAAGCTCTAAATTTTATTTATATTTTAATTTTTCATTTAATTTTTATTTTTTTAGTCAAAAGAGTCAAAATCAATTTGGAAAAAAATAAAAAAGGGTAAAAATAAAAAAAAAAAGTGTGTGATTTTGTATGAAAAATCTTGAATTCAATTCAACTATTGGATTCTATTTAAAATTTTAACTTTAATGATTTAATAATTTTGAAAAGACTTGAAACTCACCTATTAAAAAAAGAAAGATTACACAGAGAATAAATTTTAGAGAAAAATCTTAAATTTGATTGAATTAATTTTTTCTAAATCGAAAGGAATTCAATCATTGTATAAGAATCTTGAATCTAAAATCAAAAGGGGGCTAACAGCAATTCATATTAAGATCAAACAAAGGTCATTAAAGAGAGAAAAAATTTGGATAAAATTTTAAATTAACAAAGAGAAAACGATCAAGCAAAAAATTGCAGGAAGATTCACTTGGAGTTTTTGGAAGAAATGCTAAAATTTATAGTATGAAGCATTAGTTTTTTAATGGTGAAAATTTGTTGGAACTAGTGATTCATTGAGGTAATGTTTACTTTCATTTTTTAGTGATTTTTGTATAACTTTTATAATATTTAATTGTTTACTCTTATTTTTATATTTATTGTATGATATTTATTTTTTCATGAATTTGTATGATTAATATTATCTTTGCATGATAATTTATTTGCCTAATCTATTAAGATCTTACCAAAATTTATTTTTCTTTTTGGTAAAAACTTGATTGTCAATAATTACCAAAATCAAACTTAATATTTGAATTTCAAATTTAAATAAAATCACAATCTTTAAAAAAAATCAAAATTTATGGTTTTTTTACCAAAATTAAAAACAAATCTTTTGGACCTTTAAATTTAGATTTAAAAATAGTTTTTAAAACATAATATCAAAATACAATTCAAGATCTAATAATATTAAAAAAAAAAACCCATTATCACTCTTTACACTTACTTTGATACCAAGATCAATTGACAATGATAACATTGTGTAGATAATAGAGTTAGTTAAATTGATAAAAATAAAACAATTAATTAATAAAACCTAAATTCAATTTTCACTATCATCAGTCTCTCCAACAAATTCTTGTGTCTTGTCCTTACAATAGGATAACTTCGCATCATAATTTTTTATTTTTATAAAAAAAAAATGACAACATTGTGTAGGATGAAATTATGTGATGGTTATAAAGAAATATTTAGAAGATAAAACAATCATAAATAAATGCTTTTCTTTTTTATAAAAGTCATAATACTTTAAAATAATTGTAACTAAATAAGTCTATTTAATAGTTTTTTTTTTCTATATAAATTTATATAAATAATTGAATAATCAAACCATCAAACACGAAAAATATATTTCACATGGTAAGAGTACTATTAGAATGCTTCTCATATCAAAATTTAAAACATTTAGCATCCGAACATTTGATTTAAGTCAAAAGATAAAATTATATATTATCTCTATACGCGTGGAATTTGAATTCCTTTCTTATAACAAGACAAACCGAAAGGTTTAGAGCACATTGTTTTCTCCTAGACGCCTCTAACTGACTTTGAAATAATCAAAGAAAGTTTTCGATTCTTCCCGACTCGTACTGCACGGGACTTGTAGTAGGGTATGGGTAAGAGGTTTTGAGTTTCTCCTCTTAGTTATATTTAAAAGATGATATTTAATAATTTTAAATTTTAAATTTTATTATTAATAATTTTTTATTTTAAGATTACAATTTTGTTTATATTAAAAAAAATTAATTTAGGCTGATAGAATCTCTCTCATCTGCGATTCCTTGTAGTAGCTTTTTGCTTTACTAAAGGGCTAAAAAATCTTTGCATACTTATATATCAAATTGAGCTGGTATGCTTTTGGCAGCATTTTACATATCAAATTCAACTGGTTTGATTGATTGAATTTAGGCTTAAATATCAAAATTTTCTTAAATAAAAATTATATAATTGAGATATAAAATATTTATTTTCATTTAATTGAGTTTTTGAATAATTTACTTTCATTAAATTAATTTTTTAAATATTTATTTTTATTTAATTGAACTTTCAAATGGATAAAAATAAATCTGGGCAATTAATTAATTTTTGTATAATAAAAATTCAATTGATGAAAATAAAAATATGAGAACTTAATTGATTAATTGTAATAAAATGATAAGAACTTAGATATTATTTAATTTTAATTCAAAGATTTCCATGCCTTGAATTTTTTGATTCAATGTCAATTTTTTTTTTGTCACAGTTTAATATATAATTTTAGACCAAACAGGTAATTATGGGTTTCAGAAATTTTTTTTTGTTTTTATAAAAATAACATTGGTTTTTTTGGTTTATCTTTTAGATATGATATTTTATATATTTATATCATATTTATATTATATTAATTATACGTAAAATATAAAAATTATTATATCATAATTTATGTGAATTTATTAAAATAAAATATATATTTTTATTAAATTTATTTACGATTTTAACTAAAATTTTAGATTATATTTTTTTATGTTTTCGTATCTTATTTATAATTATCGAATCTATTGTTTCCATAAAGGAATTATTATTTTTTTATGACTCAACGTTTTCCTATCGTCGAAATCTTTTTCTCTTTATAAATAATCCTACTAGCAGTTTGATTTCATCAATCTCTTTGCTTTTGCATTTTACAATGACAGCCATGAAAACCCAAGAGGAGCAAATATCGGATCAATTACAAAAGCTGCAAGTTAACGAAAAAGAAAACGAATCAGCAGTCGAGTCAACTCAAAATATAATAGACTCGCTGCCGAATCTCAATGAAGTGGAGGAGATATTGGGCTATGAGTTTACCAACAAACGGTTGTTAGAAGAAGCTTTTACACATGTGTCGCTGGGACACGGCTTATCCAACGAGCGGTTAGAGTACGTGGGTGATTCTGTGCTTAACCTACTGTTCACCAAACACCAGTACTTCGAGTACCCTGATTTGCCGCCGGGGGATTTGACCAGGCTCCGAGCGGCTAATGTTGATACGGAGAAGCTGGCTCGTGTTGCCATTAAACATGGGCTGCATCGCTTTTTGCGTCATAAGAAACCTCTTCTTGAGAAGCAGGTAAGTGTCAACAAGACTTATTTTTTAAATTGTTTTTAGATGAAATAAGAAGATAAAAATCTCTAATATTATGAGAATTAGCTTTATACTTTTTTAGGAGATAATATATTAGTTTGTTTCTTTAATTTTAGCCTAACGATTAGTTTAGTATTGAGATTGAAAATGGTTCCAAAGCTGTTTTTATCTCACATTAATACTAAAAAAAAATACTTTTTTATTTAAAAGTTTGATATGCAAACTCAAAAAAAAAAAAAAAAACCTCTCGAGGTTTTCTTGGAAAGTGGTTGCCCCCGTGTCTTTAAATTTTTATTATTTTATGTATATTATTTTAGATATTTTAATTTTTTACATATTTTTTCACAATCATGTTAGACACTTAAAACTTTTAAATCATAACTTTAAAAAAAAAATTCTTAAATCATATTTTTCTAATTACATTTTAAACATTTTTTTCAACTGCACGAACACTACTAAATTAGATCTAAGAGTTGGATGTTAATAAAAAAAACTATGATCATTGGGTAAGTCATCAATGGTTATAGGAAGTCGAATTTTGCGTCTAATGTTTTAGTTGTTGAAATCTTTTTTCGATAGTGATGTTTCTACTTTCCAGATACTTGGTCTGAGTTGACTTGCTGAAATATACTAGAAAAGTTTAGAGATTCACCATTTTATGAGGTTTTTTTTTTTTTTTTTTTCCCTTGAACTATGTACTTGTTTTTGGAGGATCCGAACGATTAATTGTCCATTGATTTTCATTGGTTTGTCAGTTTGGGTTAAATTTTGGTCGGACCAAGAGATCATTTAAGGTAAAAAAATTTGATCACAGCGTAAAAATAAAAAACTATATAAATTGCATGTGAAAATATTGTACCGTGGAATAATTTCAAGTTGCTGCATCGTAGCTATGACTATGTCTATGTTTGAAAATGGCAAGGTTTAGGACAAATAATCATGGATTATTGTCTTATGTTCTAAATTAAGATTTGTAGCTTAGTGAATTCCTTTTACATCAGGATTATGGTTAGATTTTGTCAGTAAAGGCATCCATTATTCGTTTGTCTTCAAGTCACCAAAGCATCTTCAGCTTGGCTGCATGGGCCATTATTGGTCATAAATACATAGACTAATGGCTTACGTATAAAAAAGAAAAAAAAAACTTTTAAACAAAAATTAAATAATTATTTAAATTTTTATTATTTTATTATAATTAATTGAACCATAAATATTTATTTTCATCTAATTAATCTTTTAAATATTTATTTTAAAAATAAATATTGATGATTAATTTCTAATAAAAATTTAATTGATAATAATAAATATTTGAAAATTCAATTAATTACAATAAAATGATAATTATTTGGATGATTATTTAATTTTGATTATGGGTTTTTTTTTTTTTATACTTATGCTTGTATTAGTATAGTGATTCTATTTTTTGGTCGATTTTGTAAATTGGACTTTTCAAGCTATAATCTAATCTAGAAATTTCCACAGATTCGACAATTTTCTCAAGAAATACAGCGCTATCCTTTGCATTCTAATGGACTGGTCGACGTGCCAAAGGCATTAGCCGATCTTGTTGAATCTGTAATCGGCGCCGTTTTCATTGACGCCAATTTCTCCATTGATATCGTATGGAAGGTACCTTACATTTTCCTTTCACTTTCACCTTTAACTCCTTGCAACCTTTCGTGAATTTACATAAATTATCTCCCATTCCAAAGGTTCTAAAGTCAAAATAAATCAATAGTCACGTAATTTGTTAGTAAAATATTTTATTTTTAATTTTAATGATTAAAATTTAAATTTCCGTACTTCAAATACAAAAAAAAAAGCTTATGTAAAATAAATAAAAATACATAATTTGTTGAATAAGCCAGACAATTGAAATGTTGGACAAAATAGTCTTACTTAAATAAAATGGTTTTTCAATAATAATTACGGTTTAAAGTTTAGGATTTTAATTATTTGATTAAATTTAATAATTTGGACACTTTATAACATTGACATCGAATTTTTTTTTCAAAATTTTTGGCAAATTTTCTCTTATTAATATGAACTTATAAATGCAACAAGTTTTTAGGTCACATAATTCCAATAATAATGTTGGATGGGGTTGAACAGTTTTCATTATTAGAATATAGTGCAATGAATTTTGTAATACAATAAAAGTAGTCAATAAGATTGGTTAAGTTGATAAAATTAAATATTCATTTGTAAATTTTAAGTTTGAATCTTAATAATTTATTTTAATAAATGATTTGTAAATTTAATATAAATCATTTTTACAAATCATTTATCAGACATGAGATTTGCCCTAACCCTGTATCGAAGATTTCTTTCGTCCTAAACTTATATATATATAAGCAAGAAGAGAATTTATTTATTTTTGGATGTATAGGTTTTCAAGGATTTGTTGGAGCCCATAATCAGGCGAGAGACCCTGAAGATACACCCAGTGACGCAATTATATGAAGTGTGTCAGAAGAGAAATTTAAAAGTAAAATTTGAAGATTTATGGAAAGAAAGCACAGCTTTTAATGTGTTCATAGATGACCAACTTGTGGGAAGAGGTGCTTGTAGTCTCAAGAAGGAAATTGCACATAACAGGGCTGCCAAAGATGCCCTGGACAATATTCTCAAAATTTTGGATCACAAGGATAATAGCATTGCTGAAGAAACAAACTCTTTAACTTTATATTAATTTAATTTTCAAAGTGATGAATTCAAAATGTAAAAGCTTAAATAAATTAAAACACACATTTTGTTAACATTTTTATGAATTAATACAGCTTTTTTTTCCCCAAAAATTAATTGAAAACAAAAGAAAACCTATTCCCAATTTAATTAAAAACAATTTTCAAGTATACTAATTTTTGAAAATATATTTTATCTTTATGTTTAAATGTTGATTATGATTGACCATTGGCTTATGCTTATGAATTTAATTAATTTATGATGAACTTGAGTTTAATCAAATAGATTAATTTTTGGTTCTTCTAATTGTTCCATAAAATTCAATCTTATATGATTATTAATTTAATTTGACTTTAAAGCTTTTGAAACTTGAATGGAATAAATTTTTGGCACTTGTCTTTTTACTTTAAATAAAATTTGAATATAATATATAATTTGTGTTGATATATTTATTATTTTATTTTAAATTCTCGTTAAAATATACATAAACGATGAATAATTTTTCCTTGAGCTTTTGTTCTTCTATGGCCAAAAAAGGATAATATTTGTGCAATACTTAGAGAACTTTAATTTTAATGTATGGGTTTTAGATTCTATTTAAAGGGACAGTAAAATTGATTTTAATAAAATTAAAAATTAATAAATATTATTATAATTGTGAGTGAAAAAAATAATTATTATAATTATGATTAAAAAGTTTAATTAATAAATATATTAAATAAATTTTATTAAAATTAATATTTAAATTCAATGGATAATACGATAAATTCTATCACATCGTACCACATCTGCAATGAAATTCAAATTGAGTTATTTCATTTTCTTCAAAATGGTTTACCTAAATTTTAGAATGATTTTATGAATTTATCTAAGCCACGGGTCTGTATAGTGTAAAGTGGATAACCACTCTTTTGTACAAAAAAATAAATATTTATATGTGAGGTTAGTGACTAATATATTTAATTTTGTTAGAATTTCAAATGAGGTATATTGAGAAAATAACTTTCTTTTTTTTTTTTAATTAAGAAAGGATAGCCGTATTCCAGTTGGTTCACCTTTGGGCTTTTAAAAAGCTTAGTTCAATTTCAACCATTAAATTCGAGGGCCTCAACCTATAAACACAAACCAAATAACAAGCCTAAAATTGTGTCCAACTCTAAACCCAGCCCATCTTGTCTCTAGAAAGGCCCAGACCTTTCTCGAACTAATAGAAACAGAAAACCAAACCGTCCTCGCCTTTCCTGGAGTCTTGGGCAACACGAAATCTAACTCTGCGAACCCTTTTTATTAATCGAATATCGCAAATTTCAAAACAATCTAAAAATAAAACCACGTACCCAAACCAATCTCGAAATTTTCGATCGAACTTTTGAAAGAGGAATTTGTTTGAGTTATGGATTTTGAGCTAAGGAGAGCGAGAGAGAAGCTTGATAAAGAACAGAGGGAGAGGAAGGAAAGGGCCAAGTTGAAATTGGAGAAAGAGAGGAAAGCGAAAGAAGAGGCTAAGAAGCAGCGAGATGCCATTGAAGCTGCTCAGAGATCTAGAAGGCTTGACGCCATTGAAGCTCAGCTCAAGGTACTACTAGTCCCCGATCCCTGCTTTAAAGTTCTAAAAATCAATTTATTGATTTTATTATGGACTCTTCTATTGAATTTATAAGTAATTCTTTTAGGATTGTAATTATGATAAAGCAGAAATTGTTTTTTTGGTCATTGTTAGGCAGAAATTGATCGTCGTCGATTCCATAAACCCTAACCTCCCTTTTCCCAAGATTCTAACCTGGAGACCCCAAATTTCAAAGTTTTAGGTTCTAATCGTTGAACTGACCCTTAGTTAACTATTCTGTTTGGATATTTTAATCTACCACGGACTAGGTATGAGGTCTGCACGACTGCACCTTTACTTTTATGATAATTTCACCATGGTAGACTCCACACAACGTATGTATAGAGAAGACTAGTGCTTGCTTAGATGGTTTACATATGAGCAGAATGTGTTGCATTATGACATTTTTTGCTTTATTTAGTAATGGGCATTTCTAACCATTTTCTTCCTTTGTAGGCTGAACAACAAATGGTAGAAAGTTTGCTTGCGGGAGGAGGAATAGTTTTTTGTAGGATCTTAGAAGCTGTACGTTTTCAGGGTAGTGGAGATAAGATCAAGTTGCCACCATCATGTTTCACAGAATTGTCTAATCAAGGTGCATTTGACAAGGGACCGATGTACTTTCAGTTGTTGGTGGTTCATCAAGGGGGTTCTTCAGCGATTAAGGGTGGTGAGAAGGAGAATAATAGGACTACTCATTCGGGTGTCTTGGAATTCACTGCTGATGAAGGTTCTGTTGCAATTCCTCCCCATGTATGGAGTAATTTGTTCCCTGTGGACACTCCAAAGTCTCCCTTGGTTGAGGTTCGTTATGTTCGACTTTCAAAAGGAACATATGCTAAACTTCAACCTGATGGAATTGGCTTTTCTGACTTACCCAATCACAAGGCTATTCTTGAAACAAGCCTTCGTCAGCATGCTACCCTTTCTCAAGATGACATTCTCACAGTTAAATATGGGGAGTTGACGTACAGGTTACGTGTGCTTGAGCTAAAACCCTCTTCAAGCATATCTGTCTTGGAAACAGATATTGAGGTGGATATAGTCAACCCTGGTGTTGAATCAGAGAGGACAGATCAATACGTCTTAAAACCACTTGTGTTTGGTACATCAGACTCTGGATTGGTTGAGGAAGGAAATTACTTGTATTATAAGTTCTCAATTGATGAGAATACATGGGAAAAAATTGTTTTGGACGATGCCAAAATAGAGGTCAAGATAGATGCAGAGGCGAATGGTGGAGATACTGATCTTTATGTATCCAAGCATCCCCTTATATTCCCAAACTGGCACCAACATGAATGGTCTTCCCATGATGTTGGCTCAAAGACTTTGATCCTCAGCTCCAAAGATGGGAACTTGGGTGCTGGTACTTATAGCCTTGCAGTCTATGGCTTCAAAGGAACAACCAAGTACCAGGTATCGGTGCATGTTCAAGAGAACAGCAAGCATAAGGTGGGTCAACAAGCTGTGCATTCATCTGCGATGGAGGTTGATAATGTGGAGTGCCGGAACTGCAAGCATTTTATACCCAGTAGGAGTATAGCACTGCATGAAGCATACTGTAGTAGACATAATGTTGTTTGTCCACATGTTGGTTGCGGAATTGTTCTAAGGATTGAAGAGGCCAAAAATCATGTGCATTGTGACAAATGTGGGCAAGCTTTTCAACTGGGAGAGATGGAGAAGCACCTGAAAGTGTTCCATGAACCACTTAGGTGTCCTTGTGGAGTTGTCCTTGAGAAGGAAGACATGGTAGGCCACACTTCTTTCTACAGAAAATTCATTTCAATTTACTATATTTGAATTAACTAGGGCATTATTACTGCCAATTTTTGTTAATTTATTTCAGAAGTGGAACATAAGCTAATTCGCGAATCTGACAACTATTGTTCTGGTTCTATTAGAATGTTGCATGTGCATTACTTGAAGTGTGTGTTCTGGTTCTATTATAATGTTGCATATGCATTACTTAAAGTGTGTCATTCTGTGCCAGTTCCAGATGGCATATCCACTAGCCCCCTTTTAAGCCAGCAGAGGATGACTAGGAATGAGTATGAATACTTAATTGTAAATTAGGGTTTCTTGTGTTCTTTTAGGTTGTAAATACATTATTAGACATTTAGAGATGCCAGTGCTGTTGACATGTCTTAGACATTATCAATCAAAATTTAAGGTTTGAAATTGTTGGAAGTGTTCATAAAAGACAACCTCAAATCGCTGGCACGCCATCACTGTGGCATTTCTAAACTCAGTTCAACATTTTGTTTTGTCTTTTTAAAAACACAACATTTTATGTTTGATGTGTAAATCACCTAAGCTAGTTAAAGGAACATGATGATCTTTTGTTTAGCTCCTGGAGTGACCACAATGATTGGAGTCTGTCATTAAATCTGATATCAAAATGAGAAATTGAAAAGTTGGTGATTGGAAAGTGGAAGCCTTGATTGCATCTTTCTTTTCTTGTTGATCTAGATATCTTTATTAATTTTCAGTATGTTGGGACAGGTGCAACACCAAGCTTCAGATTGTCCCCTGCGTCTAATTACGTGTCGGTTTTGTGGAGACATGGTTCAAGCTGGAAGCTCTGCCATGGACGTTCGTGACAGATTAAGAGGACTTTCTGAACATGAGAGCCTTTGTGGCTCAAGGACTGCTCCATGTGATTCTTGTGGACGTTCTGTAATGTTGAAAGACATGGACATCCACCAAATTGCCGTTCACCAAAAGAACTAATGTCAGTCCAACTTCCCGATTCAATTAAAGTCCAAAGTCAGCACTATTTTGCATGGCTTATATTGTTTATGATTCAAAGAGAAAAAAAGAAATCAACACTAAAGTTGTTCACATATGCATGAATCAAAGAAACTCATGTGATTATTTATATCTATTGTAAGAACTATGGGGCATCATTGTTTGTGCTTGTGAGAAAGGCAATTTATAAGATACTCATCATGTTAATGGTATTCCTTTTATGTAGTTTCACAAGCTAGTTTGGGTTGATAAACTTAAATAAAATTATTCATTTCCCTTTTGCCTTTTAAATCAGTTTATCTTTAAAGTAATATTTTTCATTTGATTCAGGTTAGATCCAGTAATTTTAGACATCAAATATTATGAAAACGATACAAAAAAATATATAAAAGTGATACGATTTAAATTTTGACAAAAACTATATATGAATTTAATAAAAAAAAAATATATGTATGTTTCATGTATGGGATATTGACATGATATATGAATTGTCAAATTTAATGTCTATTTTAATCAAATAGAATGTAATTATCCGTGATCCGAGCTCTAAATAATCGCACAAACTCGATAGCAAGTTGCAAATACAGTGTATAAGATATGGTCGACCTGTGAAAGGCGGATTTGTAGCTTAGTTGCCTTCGGTTGGGGGCGAAAGGCCTTTATTTAAACAACGTAAAGTATATTATTGTTCATGTTATCGAAAAATATGTTAATACTTGAATTTTTTTAAAATAATTTTTTTTTTATAATATACATATAATGAAAAATTATTTTCATTCATAAAATTTAAAATTTTCACGATATTATTAAATTCATTGGTTCATGGGCAAAAGAACTTTCTCCTATTTTATTTTTACTTTTTTTTTTTTAATTTTTTGTTGGAAATGATTTGTTCTATAACCAGAGCATATGAAAAGAAGTGGATGAGACCATAATTTGCTCAATGGGATCAGACTCCGAATCCATGATCCCAACTTGTTAAAAAATTTATTTTAAAAAAATTCAAGTATTAACATATTTTTCGATAACATGAACAATAATATACTTTACGTTGTTTAATAAAATAAATATTATAAAAAATAAAAAATATCGATTACATTTATAAATATATTTATGATATAAACTGTATATTTCATGAATAAATAATTTCATATATTATAATTTTAACTTTAATTTTATTATTACTTGAATTATCATCAATAACAAAACATAATAATATTTTGATTTGCATGTATTAAAAATTTAAAACACACAAAATACATATAAATATTTTTAATTTTTAAAAAAAAGTTTATCCCGCCACAACGCGCTTATAAAACAGGCGAGATTAGATTGTGAGTTTGATGACCATCAGGTTTGGAACCCATTCGGTATGGTTATTCTGATATTTTCTAGCTATTAATGATATTCCCTTTTATATATAAAAAAGAAATCAGGGTTCATAAATACTAGTACAATTTTTAACAGCGTAACGTAACGCATTTTGATTCTTGAATTAACCGTTAAAGTCATCCAGTAAAGAGGATCTGTGTAACAGTTCCATAAAATCACAACGATGATCAATTATACACAATTTTTTAGAGTAAAAAATTTCCTAATAAAATTAAATTTACTTCAAATAATTTATATAATTATAATTAAAAATTGACATAACCTTGCATTTAGATCATGGATAAATTATGAGAAAAGTCAAAATTGTTTTCAGTTTATCTGTGTCTCCAATCCCAAATTTCTTTGAGAAAAAAAATTATTATTACTGTTATTATCTTATGCTTTAGTAAGCATTGAGAACAGATAACATTTTAGTAATTAAAATATTCAATATAATGTTTTGTATATTAAAAGTTTGGACACGTTTAACCAAATCCGTAACTCATTTATTCGTAAATTATGTAGTTTTAAAAATTTTAAAAATTATTTGTTAATGAAACACGTGTATGTTATGAATTATTTTTTATTAAAAAAATTATCGTTATGTAAAATAAAATTAATAAAAAAAAATATCTTAAATTAAAAATGTAAATGATACATTAATACTCGTAAACTATTTGAATTCAATTCGAATAAAATTCAAATTTGATTCGATTATTATTAAGTTGAACTCGAGTAGTTTGACTCATTGATTAAATCGAGTTTGAGTATTCTTATACCCGATTCGAGTAGCTCGCGAGTTTAATCGAACTTTTATATTTAAAATTTTTTATTATTTTAATTAATAAAATATCTAAAATTTGAGCTCGAACTCAAGCACAAATAATCGAGTTATTATCGAGTATAAAAATTAAGTTTATTTTTACATATTAATCGAACTTAATCGAATAAGTGCGAGTAACTTGAATTTGATCATTAATCGAGTTCGAGCTAGGAAAATAAAATTCGATCGAGTTCGAACGAAATATCAAGCCGCGAGTTGAAAGTTGAGTTCAAACTTTTCACTTTATCAACTCGACTCTGTTCGATTACACCCTTATCCTGAATAATGATATAACGATGTTAACATTTTTTATATAAAAAATAATAAAATAAAAATTAAAATATTATTAAATATTATTTATTTAAAGAAGATTGAATCAATTAAATTAAATCTTAATTAATTTTTATACTAATAAAAATGGACCAAATCAATTTATTTCTATGTAAAAAAATTAAGTACTTTGTTTCCATGGAATGTGGGAAGCGAAAGGTGCATGTTTTTTTTTTTTTGCTTTTTTTGGGGTGATGGGTAGCCGTTAGAGATCTCTTTTCTTCACTTTCGCCCACACGACATTGAACCGACCAACAGCCTTTATCGTCTCTTTTATTACCAAAATCAACGCTCCACGAAATAATTTCTCTTTTAACTGGCTTTGTCGATATTAGAAACATAAATTCTTGCCACCTAAGTTTCCTTTTATTTTTTGATATTTAGCCTTTTAGAAGACAAACAAAGAAGGAATGTGCCATCCTAGTACTAAATCTTACACTTTGATTTGATTTGATTTGCTTTTGACCCAACATTACAAAATCTCTGGATTTTCTCTCCTCTTCCATTCACATTATCGCTCGTTTCTTCAGGCAGAGAAAAAGGCTGAAGAAGAAGTGTTTTTAGTTGAGTTTTTCTGATCTGTTTCGGCTGCTCCTGACGAGGAGTTGGACTGCATTGGACTTTGAACCTTGCGTTTTCGGTTTCGATAAGGGTAGCAAATTCGATCTTTTAGTGTTTGCTTCCTTGTTAAGAAGTTGGGAGGTTAAGGATAACTGAACTGGAAAAGTTTTTGTTTGGTTGCCGAGAAAATCTGAGCAAAAACCACTTTACATTGAGAGTTTGTTTCTTCTAATAATCGTTGTTAGTAAAAAAATTTTGAAAAGGACTGAATTTAGCTCTTTAAATCTTATTGTCTGTTCAGTTGTTTTTGCTACTATGTTAATTGTTCATATAAAAATTCTTGAATTTCAGATTTCGTTGTGGTTGCTGTTGCTTTAATGAGTTTCAATCTTAATAGCAAATGTGCTTTTTGTTCAATGTTTTCTTTAAAGGATTTTATTGAAAAAAAGAAAAAGAGAGAGAGAGAGAAAACCCAAAGCACAGAAGTCAAAAGTAGCTTTCTTTTGCTTTCGCTTGGGTACCAAAGTTTTACTTTTTTTTTTTCTTTAAATCTTTAAACTATGTACTTTTAATGATGGAGGTAGTAGGTCTGTCCTTTTACTAAAAAACAATAAATACTTGGTGAAAAATTGAAGTTCTCGCTTCTTGTTGGCTAATTGCATGGATTAAAACTTTACCCTTTCTTCCTTTCTACTATCAGGAAAGTAGGCGTTGTTGATTGTTGAATTGAAGTAAATACATGGCTACTATAAGTGATATTGGAGTTGCAGCAGCTATCAATATTCTCAGTGCTTTTGCTTTCTTTTTGGCATTTGCAATTCTTCGGATTCAACCTGTGAATGACAGGGTTTACTTCCCAAAATGGTATCTCAAGGGTTTAAGGAGCAGCCCTTTGGTGAATGGTGCATTCGTAGGCAAGTTCGTGAATTTGGACTTCAGGTCATATGCCAGGTTTCTGAGCTGGATGCCTGCCGCACTCCAAATGCCGGAGCCTGAGCTGATTGACCATGCCGGATTGGATTCTGCTGTTTACTTGAGGATTTACTTGTTGGGGTACGTATGCTCTGGTTGTTCAGTGCTTTCTAGCTGTATAGTTGGTTGTAGTGAGAATACACAAAAGAAAAGATTCTATGACAATATTCAAATTATAGTATGTCTCAATTTCAAAAAGAAAAAATGGGTTGATGGTACATCTGTAATCAAATCAATTTTAAACGTGAAACCACCAAGTGACTTTCATTTGTAACATTACATTCCACATGTCTAAATGAGCTTGTTGCGCTGAATAATTGTACTGTCACAGAAGCTGCAGTAATATCTAGGCGACTTGGTGCATTAACTAGCATAGAGGCAAATGAAAATTATTAAGTTGAACTTTAGGCATGCAAAGCATGAGTTAGGAACATACAAAGCTTTGTCTCATTTTAGCTGAACTGAGATTCACTAATAATGATTAAGGATTAAAAGAATATATTGGAGAGCTGACAAAGTGGCAAGAGGGTTTATTTATCAGTTTTATTTGTTCTTTGGGTATCTTTTGGTGTTCAGTTGAGGAATACATTATCAGAATTCTATTTAATTTTATTTGGTTCTTGGTATATAGTTGCATGATAAGGTGAATTCAGTAATCTTTGGTGCACATGTGTGTGTGTGTGTGTATATAGATCATGTTTTCAATTTATGTCAAAGTTAAAATCATATTAGCAAAAGTGTAAATCCACAATCAACAGAAAAACTTCTTTCAGTTTATTAAGCTTGAACGAACCTTACTTTTCTTACTATGTAAATGAAATGGTCTCAACTCTTAAACTGGCTTATTAAATTCATAATGTGCAAACTTAGAGTAGGGTAATTCTTCAGGAATGTTGTGTACTTTTTTTCTGGTTTCATGTTGTTTCAACGGCTTAGTATCGTCCTGTCATTGGTGTGGCATCTATATCTGCTGCAGGGCATACCATTTCCTTTTCCTTTTTTTTTTAATATATATATATATATATATATATATATATATATACACACACATGGGTTCTTATTAACTGCTAGTTTGTCTGGTTTTTTTTCCCCAAGAGAATTTAACAAATTCGAATCTCAACCATCCACAACACACATCAATCATACTGTCACGGATGGTTGAGATTCTAAATCTGCGATTGTAAGTGATATTAATCCCATTTACAATGCAAAGACATAATTTATTACTTTTATCATGTTGGACTAATGCCATGTTTTTTTTTCCCTTCTTCTTTTTCTCCCCATTGAAGTGCAGGCTTAAAATTTTTGTTCCTATTGCAATTATAGCATTTACGATCATGGTACCAGTTAATTGGACTAATAATACCCTGGAGCATTCTGGTTTAACATACAGCGGTATAGATAAGCTCTCTATATCAAATATTCCAACTGCATCACATAGGTATGCAGAACTTTCTCATTTCAAACTTTCTTTATCTTTACCCTTTTGCTTTTAAAAGAACTCTTTGACATAGTTTACAACTTCTACAAGTACCTGTCAAAGTTGAGACTAGGAGCAATTCATAGTTTACAACTTCTACACGTACCTGACATAGTTGAGAGTTGGAGCAATTTCTTAAGTTGTATGTTTTGGGTCTCATAGGGCAATTTCTCAGACATAAGATATCTAAGGAGCAATATTTCATGTACAGATGTTTAAACGCCTTTTTCCAGATAGGTGATTTGAATGCTTTGGAGTGTAGATTTCCTGAATGATGAATTTGAATTGCCATTTCTTTTTCCTTTTTTGGCTGTTGTGCATAAAGTTTTGCTCTCTCATTTCTGAAAAACCCAAATCTATTACCAAATTTGGCTTTTTCCAAACTCCACAGTAGAACTTCTGAGAGGCTTTAATTGGTGAACTAGTTTGCTTTTTCTAATATTGCTCAATAATATTAATAATAAATTACAATATTTTCAATACAATTTTTTGTTTGCAGATTTTGGACACATTTGGTAATGGCTTATGCCTTTACCTTTTGGACATGCTACATGCTGAAAAGAGAGTATGAGATAGTGGCAGCAATGAGATTATATTTCCTTGCATCAGAACAACAGCGCCCAGACCAATTTACAGTAAGCACAATTCTACTATTTATTGAGATTTATTATTGATTTCGTTTTCTCCTTTGGCTTCCAAAGTTCAAAAGAAAAAGCCAGTCAAACAGTATAATAGTTTTAGTTCTATGTTTTGCTGGCTTGCGAAGATTTAAATTATGTTACAACATCTTAATCTCTTTTCTACTGGTTCAATTCTTGTTTCTGACATCATTTTGTTCGTAAAGGTACTGGTTAGAAATGTCCCACCTGATCGCGATGAATCAGTTAGTGAGTTTGTGGAACATTTCTTTCTTGTCAACCATCCAGATCACTATCTCAGTCATCAGGTTTGATATTATACATCAACATAAAAATTATATTATCCTACTTTACCTTTTCTATCGTTGGGGATGTCTAGCTTAGTTTTAACTCCTTTTAATACTGGAAGTACATCAGGCTGTTATATGTGAATTTTTTAACTTAATTTGACCTCCTTTGAATGCTGAAAATACATTTTTCTATGGTTTTTTCTTGAAATTATCTGCTTGCAGGTTGTTTATAACGCTAACAAGCTTTCAGAATTAGTCAATGAGAAGAATAAAATTCAGAATTGGCTTGACTTCTATCAAAATAAATATGCAAGGAACCCCTCTAGGAGACCCTCAGTGAAGGTTTTTTTTTTTTTTTTTGCAAATAATGTGGTTATATCATGTCTAGAAATATTCTTTTACCCTTTCTGTTTTCTTTTGAGTATTTGTTTTATCTTTCGATATTCAACTCTAAATAAAGCTAACAAGATCATGCTAGTTTCTATTTTTGATTCCTGACATCTTTTGATGAATCTCTTCCATCAAGCAGACTGGTTTCCTTGGCCTTTGGGGGAACAGTGTAGATGCAATCGATTTTTATACGTGCAAAGTTGAGAGATTATCTAGAGATGTAAGTGGCATTTCTTTTGCTTCCTGTATTTTGTTGCTTACTTCTAAGTCTCAGTAGATCAACTTTCCTTTCCATAGAATTGCCCAGATTTCCTTCCAAGGCAGGGGAGGAAGTTGGATAGCAGCTGTTTATTATCTCTATTGACTGCATGTTTCTTTGCAAACATTTTCTTTTTTCATCCAGAAACTCTTACATGCAAATCTAACCTCTTTTTTATTTGAAGCTGGCATATGTATTCCTCACACTTTTCTGATTATTTTCTGTTTTCCTTCTCCATTAATTGGTAAGCTGTCCATAACACAAATACTCATCTGAAACCCCAAATACTTGACCAATTCACTACCTAGTTGTTCTAGAAGCTTATAACAATTATAGAACAGAAAGCATGGTTTCATTCTTTCAAACACCAAAGCTTGTAAAAATGGTAATGTGTAGTTTTAAACTGCATGCTTGCATCAAAAATATCCAACCATTTGGTTTCTGTTTCTAAATCCAACTTTATTGCATGAAATTACCATCTGGAAAGTTTTTTTGGGTTTTTCTCTCTTAAATCTTCTAACTGATCAGCTATTTGTTTTTATTCAAATAGTGTAATCTATATGTGTGCTTAATCTCTGTTCCCTTAATGACTGTCAGATATCTGCCGAGAGAGAGAAGGTTACTAACAACTCTAAATCAATCTTGCCAGCAGCATTTGTTTCCTTCAAAACTCGATGGGGAGCTGCTGTTTGTGCACAAACTCAGCAGTCTAGGAACCCAACTATGTGGTTGACTGAGTGGGCTCCAGAACCACGAGATGTGTACTGGGAAAACCTAGCAATTCCATTTGTTTTTCTCGCAATAAGGAGGCTCATTGCTGCTGTTTCATTTTTCTTCCTTACATTCTTTTTCATGATTCCTATAGCAATAGTACAATCCCTTGCTAACATAGAGAGCATTGAGAAGGCACTTCCCTTCCTAAAACATATAATTGAACTGTGAGTTTCTTTTTTCTTCTTCCTCTTCTTCTCTACTGATACCTGATAGTAATATTCTTTATGATGTTTTTGGCCTTGTATCGAAGAAAAAGGAAATCTTTATCATCTTTTTATCTGTAGGAACTTGTGTTTTTATTTGATAAAATTGAAGAAGTTCAGGGGGAGAGGGACCTAGGACCTTGACATCCCCATTGGAGGGTAACAACTGTTAGCTGTTAGGCCAAGTTTTTTATTTATGGTGGACAATTATTATATCTGCTAAAACTTTCTTTCCCTTATGCAAGTATTTTCCTTTTCATTGCCAGCATAAACTAACAACATCCATATTTCCTGCAGGAAATTCATAAAGTCATTAATTCAAGGTTTTCTTCCTGGGATTGCTCTGAAGATATTTCTTTTATTTCTGCCCACAATATTGATGATAATGTCAAAGTTTGAAGGATTTATTAGCCTATCGGCTCTGGAAAGGAGATCTGCAAGTAGATACTATTTCTTCCAATTTATTAATGTTTTTCTTGGGAGCATAATTACTGGAACTGCATTTCAGCAACTAAATAGTTTTATTCACCAGTCCACTAATCAGTATGTTCTCATATATGCCTTCTGCTCTAGAGTACTATTTGTTGTCATTTGTTTATCTTGCCTATTTTGTCCATGGTGGCTTTAGGAGTTTAGGATCCTAATTTAGCTGCGGTAACGTTGCTAATAAAACCAGATTTCCTCTAGTTAAATATTGCTCTTTACTGCCATTCTTCTCATCCATTGGCTTCTAGTTCCTACGTTCGCCACTCTCATAGGAATTTCATGTAGCACATATTGAGTGTTGGGCGCTGAAGTTAAAAGATGTCCTGAAACTCTTTTCTGTTTTTATATAAAAGGAAAACCAGTATGTAGTGAAACAGTAAAAGGGGTTAAAGGAGAATTCATCATCATGATCCTTCTGCATTTTTATCATGGCCTTCTTTGTGCAATATGTTTCTTTGCTGATGATGACATTCATAGTACCTTATCTTTCAGGCCATGCACCTAAATATTTTAACCATAAGACATTTATGTTTCCAGTTTTAGAAAATAGATAAGTTCTTTCTTGGTTTCCGGTACTTTAGTTTTTGGTTTGTTTCACACAGACTTGGTGGTATCAACTTTAATTTGATGCTCAAAATTTGAACCTTGAATACAGCATAGACTACGTTCTATACCATATAGTCCAAAAACCTTTACATTGCTTTCGTGGACCATCCTCTGCTTAACTTGTATGTTTTATCAGTGATATTAAGTTCTCATTCAAGTGTTTCTCTTATATGACCTTACATGGCCACTTGCAGGATACCAAAGACAATTGGTGTCTCAATTCCAATGAAGGCAACATTCTTCATTACTTATATAATGGTTGATGGTTGGGCTGGTGTTGCTGCGGAGATACTGAGGTTGAAACCCTTGATAATCTATCACTTAAAGAATTTCTTCTTGGTTAAGACTGAAAAGGACCGGGAAGAGGCAATGGATCCTGGAACCATTGGTTTCAATACTGGCGAACCTCAAATACAACTTTACTTCTTACTTGGTCTTGTTTATGCTGTGGTGACTCCTATCTTGCTTCCCTTTATAATAGTATTCTTTGGCTTAGCTTATGTGGTATACCGTCATCAAGTAAGAACTAACATCTGAATTTACGCCTTTCAATAATAGTTCCACCTGATTAATATGCTTATTCCACAATATTTCCCGTTCTTTCATCTTTCTTTGAAATTCTTGCTCTAATACATGCTTAAATGAACTTGTAGATCATTAATGTCTACAATCAGGAATATGAAAGTGCTGCAGCATTCTGGCCTGATGTTCATGTACGTATCATTGCTGCATTAATAGTCTCACAGCTGCTACTAATGGGATTATTGAGCACAAAGGAAGCTGCTCAGTCAACTCCATTGCTTATCACCCTTCCTGTATTGACCATATGGTTCCACAGATTCTGCAAAGGGCGATATGAACCAGCTTTTATCAGATATCCTTTACAGGTCTGTTGTACGTACACTCATCTTATTTGATTAGAAGTAATTCAACAAAAGAAACCACAGTTGGAACTTTCGGGTTGCAGTTCTATTGCTGTCTTTGTATATGTCATCTCATCTTGGAGCATTGAATATTTTTTAATGGTTTATACAAGATCTCGATACATCCTTGGTGCACTTGCATTTTTTATTCCTTTAAGTACTTCTGCTGCTTTGTGTATTTTTATATACCTTTCTGGTTACTACAGATTCTATTACAACCGGATTTTAATTTTAACTAATACGTGATTTCAGGAAGCAATGATGAAGGATACATTAGAGCGCACAAGGGAAGTGAACTTGAACTTGAAAGGATTCCTTCAGAATGCATATATTCACCCGGTTTTCAAAAGTGCAGATGATAGTGACAGTGATATAGCTATGGAAGAGTGGGAACAAGAACCTGCACTCATTGCAACAAAGCGCTCGTCTAAAAGGGCCACTCCAATGCCTAGTAAACATAGCAGATCATCACTCTCTCTGCCTGAAGTTAACAATGAATGCTCAAAACCTTAGAAGCTTATTGGCTAAGATGTTGGTTCGCATTGTGGTGTTTAGGAGGTTGAAGTAGTTGAATTGCCTATCCCTTCCGGCCCCTTGCAGAAAATCTTACAAATTCTTATACATTGTAAATGGGTGGAGATTTCATAGATAGTTTTGATTTCAGGATCACTCAATTATTCAATTCAAAGGTAATTCCTCAGACTTTTAATCTATATCTGCCCCCTCCCCATAATGGATTTGAACTTCCAAGCACTTTGTGTTGGTGGCTGGCTGGCTACTTGAGTATAGTTGAGTTTTGATGAAGATCAAACTTTGATTAGCGATTTGACCTTATTTTAATTCAGATTCAGCTAAAACTTCACGTAAGCAGTAAGCCTGGGGATCATTGATGCAAAAATTTGGCTCTGTGATCAAACAGAGCAGGCAGATTCTTTTTTGATGAAGTTGTTTTAGCAGAAATTATAATTATAATCAAACAGAATGTATACCTATATTTACAGGAATGATCAAATTTATTGACGGTAGAGGTTTTTTTTTTTTTTCTTTAACTCTAATAACAATGTTAACATTTGCCTCTTAATATATTATTAAAAATATAAGTGAGACGTGTCATCATTTTAATTCGCTTGTGAAATTAATAAACAGTGAGATTAGTTTGTTGCGAAGATTTTAAGGTTAATTCAATCATGAAGTAGAATTCATATTTAAAATAAATATTTTTTTAATTTTATGTTTGTTGTGATTTGAATTTTAATTTACATGAACTATTAAAATAAAAAATATTTAAAATTAGAAAGTAAACAAAGAAATATCTTAATAGAGTGTTGGCTTTTTTCTTTAAATTTATTATTTTATTTAATACGATGCATCAAATTTAATTATCATTTATGTTTAAACAAGTGCAATTTTATTATTATATTTTTTAATTTGATTAAGTCAAAATATTTTTTATCAAATTAAAAAAATTTAATGATAAAATTATATTCATTTAAAAATAAAAAATAAATTTAATTTATTAATCAAAGTGAAATAATAAATTTAGAGTTTAGATTTTTCTTTTGCTACTAACTTTACATTAAACCTGTCAAGCTTGATTATTCTTTTAAAATTTTCAACGAAATATATTAAAATACTAAATATTTTTATTAAAAATTTAATATTTTAAATCGGATTGATCCAAACTATAAATCTCCTATTCGAATCTATCGTGGACAGCTTCAAACTTTGTTATTATTATTATTATTTAAAAAAAAAAAAAAAAACCAAAAGGTCAGTCAATGTTGCATTTATTATTAATTATATTATAATTTCTTGCCGCATAATTATTCTTCGCAGTTGCCCACATCTTAGAATAGTAGTACTAATAAAAAAATTCCAATAATTCTTTATTTCTTTCCTTCTCAACCAATCCACAGGCTCCCCCCTTCCTTGCCTCTTAATAATTAATAAACAATTCCAAAAGTTACCAGCCCAGAAGTGGGCCTATTCTCGTTGGCGGACCCCAGCGTTTCCCTCCCGTCGGCCCTTCCTTTTCTTCTCATTTTGCCGCTATTCGCTGAATAAGGCTTTGACGAAGCAGATCAGGCGGACTTCCTCAGTGATCCAAGTAAATAAATGGACGAGGTGATGACGGCAGTAGATGCGAGCTCAACGAAAGGCCACGAAGCTTCGTCTCCGTCGTCGAATCTGCTTCCTAACAACCTTCCTCTCATCGCGGCCTTCCTTGCCTTCGCTCTCGCTCAGTTCCTCAAAGTCTTCACCAATTGGTTCGTTCTTTCTTAATCTCACTTTCTTTTTGCTCATTTGCTTGTTTCCTTGTGGCATTTAATTAAATAATACAAAATTAAAATTTTCGTTTTTGCAATTTTCGAATCGTTATTTTGTTGTTGTTGTCGTTTGACGAGAAAGTTGTAGAGTCGAATCTTGGATGGAATTTGGTTAGGGCTTTGATTCAACACTTTTAACTAGCAACTGCTAAAAAAAAACATAACTGTTTACCATGAGAAAATGTAAATAGAAATGTTGGTATATTTGTTAATTTAATGAACAATGATTGCTAAGAACTTCTTTAGCCTAGTTGGGGAAACTTGTATTTAAACTTTCCTGTGATTGGTTCGATTTAACTCGCAATTTTGATGATTGAAGTTTTGACTCCTACTGGTTACCGATGTGCTTATCTGGTTGCCTTGTGAAAAAGCATATTGGTTTTCCTTTTTTTTTCCTTTTTATTTTGTTGCTTTCCTTTTTTAAGGAAAAAGAGAAAAGTGGATTTGATAGGATTAGCCTGGAGGAAATGCCTCCATTTGTCTTCAAAAATTGCGAGCAACTTGAAATTAAATGCTTATTGATGTTAAAGGAGGCCTTAAAAGTATTTTGGCATTTTCCTTTCTATCGTCATCATTCTTAAAATTTGGTGAAATAAAGATACTGGGCTCTTGAACTGCAATGGACTCATTGAAAGCATATGTTATATGATGTCTTTGGGTGTTTTTAGAGTCAAAATCAATTAAGGGATTGAATCGAATTTTTGAGGCAAGAAAATACTTCATCTAGATGAATTTCATGGGATCACACCATGTAGAGAAAACAAAGAAACTTTATTCACTAAAGCTTGGATGAATTGTTTGTGCAAAATTTGGTCAATGCAGATGTTATCTTACAACTCTACCATAAGAAATATAATAATGACTGTAATAACTTTATATGAGAAAGACTTCCTAATAGTTTAAAGTGGTCTTGAACCAAATCAAATAAGATAGGACTACACTCAAACTAAGACATCTGAGAGGATTCTAATATGGGAAGTATGAATACCATACTGCCCTTGGAAGTAAAAGGTACAAATCCATCCCTGGTCCTGGAAATTAAAGGTTTGTTCTTTGTAACCCTTTAACACAAGGTTTTGCTATAAGTTTGTTGTTTATGCATGGTTTTTTTTGGGATTATTTTTTTTTTTCGCTTGCATAGCAAGTTTATTTATTTACTTTTTGACGAAGTATGTAGTTTAATTAGGTTTTCAAGTTTCAGTTGATTCTAATCACAGGTCCAATGCTTTTTGAACAGTAGCTCAAATATTTGAACTTGTTTCTCCTGGATACTCAGGTTTAAAGAAAGGAGATGGGATTCTAAGAAGATGATTGATTCTGGTGGTATGCCATCATCGCACTCTGCAACTGTGACAGCTCTTGCAGCTGCTGTAGGTCTACAGGATGGGACTGGAGGACCAGCTTTTGCAATTGCAGTTGTCTTGGCTTGTGTTGTATGTGCTTCCTGAACTTTCATTTCCTTGTTGTGACATTCTCAAATATGACCTTTCTATTTATTGCCTGGTTTCTTTTGTTTTGTTTTTTATCCTTTTAATCTAATTTTAGAATCTGTGTTAGATTTGCATATCCTTGATTTTCCATATACCAAAATTTGCCCTGAGCTTGATGAGTTTCAGTTTTTCAATACTTACCTTCTGTACTATTGCAAAATTTGAGTTAGAAATTGCTAGGGATAATGGCCAATTTTGCCACCAAACTTACACCCGAAATTTTCATCACTTAATTCTTCTCAATTAGCCCACTGAACTCCAAATTTTGTGTGATTCTGCTTAAAAATTAATGAAGGCATTAACACGTAAACATGTAACTGTTATCTCTATTAAGTTGTTAGTCTGCACTAATGTCAATTAAGGAAAACAAAGAAATGGATGATACGTCATGATGATAAATAATTGTAAATGACTAAATCAAAATAATGCCTTATTTAATCTAATTAAGAAAAATAAATGATGAAGAGAGACAGAGACAGAAGTCTCTCTTTCTCTGTGGAACCTTCTCGCTCTTGTTGGCATGGGAATGCTGCAGACATTTAGCCACCTGCTGACCAGTGGCAATACCTCCTTTTACTTTTCTTCTCTCTCATTCCTTTTCCCTCTTATATTCTTCATGACCATAGACCTGAACCACCTGCTTAGATTGCTGCCAGCATGTCCAGCAACAATACTGATCTCTATTGTCTTTTCTCATTCTTCCAGAGAATGCTCACTAAACTTCTCTTCATAATCAACGGTCTCCTAGCAATTTGGCAATTGTGCAATCTGATAAATTGCAATACATATCCTCTTGACTCAATTTTCATGCACTGTGTGGCATGCATTTCTTTTGCTAGAATTTGTGATGATTGTTATTGTCTATCTTGTTTCCAAAAGACTTTAGTTTGGTTTGTTCGAACTGCTTCGAGTGATACTGATGTGAAGAGATTGGTTTTTGTTGTCCAGATCAAGTTGAGACTGTTCATTATTTATTTGGAAAGTAAATATTTGACAAAATAGTGCTCCATTGAATATTTTTTGAATGAAACTGGATAAAAACTAAAGTACAGTGGCTAACTGAAGGAAATTGAAGTCTCAATATTAAATAGTAGTTATAAGTTAAGTGGGGAAGTGAGCCTTTATCCCAATTTGCTATTTTTGTTGCTGCTTATAATGCTTGGAATTCTTTTTAGCTGCTCATAATGCTTGGAATAGCTGCTTATAATGCTTGGAATCGTTCTTAGTTGCGCAGAGTGTATGCTCTTTAACAAATTTGCTTAATCTATATCTATGAGGACACATTGAGATAATTTTCTATATGTGGCATGATTGGACCATAGCTCTGTTAGATGAATTTATTGTTGGTACTTCAGGCGTTTGCTTCCTGCTTAGATACTCTACATTGTATACTAGAACATCAGATAGGCTATTTTGTTAGGTTCAACCTGGAGACCCACTTGTTTACCAACAGAGAATAGAAAGCATGAAGTCAAACCTGATATTTAGCTTTATGCATATAATGTTAGTGATAAATACTTTAATCTTCATGTGCTCTATGTTTGGAAGACCCAAGTGGCCATATTTCTGGCTCTCCTTGAATATGGATGAACCTAATCAGGATCCTTATCAAAATATTTGCACTGTATTGACATTGATGCTCGTCTTTTTTTTATTCGCCAAACTTTTATTTTTAACTTGAAAATAGTTTCAATGAACAAGACTTTACATGCTTATTAATCTGTGGAGTTTTGTTGATGGTTTTTCAATATATGCAGGTAATGTATGATGCCTCAGGTGTCCGACTTCATGCTGGTCGTCAAGCTGAAGTAAGCCCTATTGTACTTTATATAAAGATGCAAAGTTAGTTGCCTTTTATTCACCTATATTCTGATGCCCTGGTATATGTTTATATTTTTTCTTTCCATATTGGCAGTTGCTGAATCAAATTGTCTGTGAGTTTCCTCCTGAACACCCATTGTCTAGTGTGAGGCCTCTGCGCGAATTACTTGGGCATACTCCACTTCAGGTCTGCTACTCTCTACGCTACACAAGTAGTTAAAATGACTATTGCTTCTTGCTTCCAATGCTTATTACTTTGTTAATTCTTCCAAAAGCATTTATTTCCCAAGATATCACTGTAGTTGACTATTCTTTTATAAATGTCAATCAATTTGTAAGACTGACATCACATCATGTTCCACCCTGAAGTCAGCAAACTCAAATATTGAAATAATGATTTAACTCTAAAAACAAAAGATTGGAGAAAAAAATATCTTGAGGGCTTCAAAGTCTACAGTTGAAATCTCAAAGCATAACGGCTACTTGAGACTGCCAAATCATTTAATCTTTTTGGATTGCTGTCTTACATCTGTTGGCAACCGCACCCTCTCTATATATTTTGTAAGGATGTAAAAGTGAAATTCTAGATGTCTAACTCACTTATCAATTACCAGTTGCAAAACAACAAGGCTTTCACTGGAGCACTATCATTTCGTTCCCCATTTTCTCTTTTAAAGAGATGGCTTGTCACTTAGTAAGCCAGGAGAAGCACTTTATAGTTTGTGAGATTATTTCCTGCTCGAATAGTATTATTTTACTTAGTGAAGGTTGAACATCTGCCGTGCAATTGAGTCTAATAAGTGATAATATCAGCCTTCTTTTGCATAGATAAGGTGGGACTAGGAATGCTAATATATACATTCTACCAAGGAAAAGAGAAGGAGGATAGCATTGACCTATTTTTCTTGGGAGACATCAGTCATTTAAGCATTTCAACAATCTTACCAACGGGCATAAATAATTGATGTATATCATTTGGTGCAGGTTGTTGCAGGTGCATTATTGGGATTTATAGTAGCTGTCCTGATGCGAAACTCTGTTTAGGATGTTACATAAACAACATTGATTCTTTTTCCTTCTCAGTAATGGGATGGGAGTATACATCAGTCTCAACTAGGAATGGAAGAAAGAGCTGCTGTCAATCTTAAGTTTCTGTTGTTGAAACCCTGTAAAGTTGCTCAGAGGATAAATACGACGAACTGATTTTAGTTTATTATGGACTTCACTTTTATTTTATGTCATTCGCAAATTTCGACTTTATAGCTTTTGCCAATTCTTAGGATGAATATGGTAAATATTATCGTCCCAAAATTCTTCTCCATCGTTCACTTGTTTATATTGATAGTTGTTTGCACCTGATATGCCTTCCGTGAAAACTATTGTAAGTCTATTTAATGTTATATTTATTATGTATCAAATACATGTAAAATATAAAAATTATTACATTATAATTAATATCGATACATTAAATAAAAATTATATTTTTTTTATTTTTTATCAAAATCATATTATTTTTACTAAAATTTTAAATCATATCGTTTTTTTATTTTTTTTTGTATTATTTTTATATAATTTTATTGTGTCATGATTAAAATTGTTACATTTAGTGGCAAGTTGTATTACAACAGTGTCGTACTGAAAATTATTAGGTCTAACTACAAGTTTTATTACAACAATGTGTATGGCAAATAATCTTTTTCTCCTTTTGAGCTTATTTCTCCTAATTTGCATTTGTAACTTCATATTTTGTCCCAATTTTGGCTGAGAGCCAGCTGATAAATGTGAACAATTGGATCTGTTCAGTAATGTTTCCTATCCAAAAAAATCGATGCAAAATTGCAAGTATTTAAGTTTCATTTGTTTTGTGAAAAATGATTTTTGATGTTTCATGAAAAATAATTTTTGAAAAATAAATTTTAAAAAGTATTTATATTTTTTGAATTGAAAAGATTTTCAGTTGTTTAGATAAGTTAATAAAAAATATTTTTTATTGTTTGGTTATTTTTTGAAAATTTTGTTTTTTTAAAATAATATTAATATAACTATTAAAATATTAAAATTTATTTGTTATTAAAGTATTTTGAAATTATTTATTATTAAAATTATTAATATTAAAAAACAATTATATTTTAGTCATATTTAATATTAAAATATTATGTTAATATAAAAAATAAAATAAAACTATTTTTTATTCTTTATAGTATTTATTAATATATTATATTAATAGTATATTATTTATTAATAATATATTATAATATTATTTACTAATATAATATACTATTTATTAATATAATATTATTTATAAAAAATTATATTAAAAAATATTGATAAATGATTTTACTTATGAACAGTTCTTTTTTTAAAAATATCTTTTTTTTTTAATTTGTAAGATAATTTCTAAAAAAATGATATTATTTTTTGTTAATCAATAAATCATTTTTAATTGATCAATAAATTTTTTATCAAATAAATATCTAAAAATACAAAAATTATTGTTTATAAAGCAAATAGAGCCTTAATTTCTTTCCGTTTCCAGTAGCAAGGAAAATTTTATTTACACCCCATGTATTATTTTATATACCCCACTTCCAAATACACTCTAATTTAAAAACTCAATTTCTTATTTCTACTAAATATATTCCACCCCTCATTTTATATTTTTCATTCATACCACTTATCTCTTATTCTCTCCTCATTTTATGAAATCAAACTTATCATAAATGGATATTTGAGAAACTTTAAAAATTCTCTATATCCATTTTTGATAAGATTAAAAACTTATTGAATATTTATTTTTAAACGATTTCACTTTTAATAATTGAAAATCTTAATCATACACTTATGAATCCATTTACTTAATCATGTGTGCAAACGGAACTAAAATCGAAGTTTTCAAGCATGTATGGTACAAACTTGTTATTTATTTTAAGATTTCAAAAAATCATGAACATCATTTTCTAGTTTTGCATGAATAAAAAAGTGTTATTTGTTTTCTAGTCTAAGATAATAACAACTTTATGCCTATGCATACTTGAAAACTAATATTTTTATTCCATTCGTATATATGATAAAGTAAGAATTATCATATCGATGACTCATTTGTATGCATGTATACTAATCCAAGCTCGAATATCCTACAAAATATTGACCTTGACAACTGTTATAAGCAGATTGATAAATTTAACAATAAAGATTTTTAATTTTTTAACCACCAATATTAGAGGTCTTTATTGTTGGAATTAAGCCATATTTCAGAGAAACCATTAAAGACTTTTAGAGATCTTAGTACATTAGATTTATTTATTTTAGTATTATTTATTTTGATATTAAATATATTTATTTTATTTAAATTAAAATTAAAAATTATCATGAGTTTATAATTAAATATATATTTTTGAAAATAGATTTTCAAAAATATAATATGACTTTCAAAATTTATTTCAAAAAATATAATATAATTATCAGAAATAGACATAATATAACTCTTGAAAATTTATTTTTGGGATATCTAAGCTATTGAGAGTATTTTTGTCATTTATTAAAAGTTAAAATTGATATTTGTTATGTGTGTTTTTTTTTTTAATTTTAAAATATATAAAAAAAAAATTATGATGTATCTAGAAGCTTCCAATTTGTATAAACACATGTTACCAATGGAGTCAACATAATTAGCGACAAAGGATAATTTCATTACAACATTGAAGTAGAAAATTAATAAATGATTTTTTGTGTAGGAAAAGTCAATATGATATTTCGTTAAAAGTTTAAAAAGTAATTTTGCTAGTTGCTTATATTTTAACCTAAAATTTAAAAACTACACTACCCATTGTCAATTGTCAAATGGTAAAATCAAAATCGAAATGGAGTCATTTTTTTGTCAAGAAAATTGGAGGGTCAATGGGGGATGTGCTTAGAGCTGAAAGTAAAATAAACAAACGGTCTTGATACATTGATCTCTCACCCTGTACGCTACGGAGAGCCACACGGTAAAATTGCCTGTCACTCATCATCCAGATTCAATTCAAAGCACAAATTGGAGGGAAAAGAAAAGAAGAAACCATTTTTATTATTTTTTATAACGAAAGAAAACCAATCTCTTTTCTTTTCTTTTCTTTTTTTTTTCCCCTTCATTTCAAATACTGAAATACACAGGCTCTGACTGAACCAGGCTCCATCAACCCGTTAAAGAAGAAAGACTAAACCCCTAAGCCAATGGCCGAAGCCCTAAGCCCTAACCCTAGGCCAAGGATCCCTATGGCCTCTCGCATCCAATCCCCAACAAGCCCCTTCTTCTTGGGCTCTAACGACGACAAGCTCGAACGTGCCCAGGCTCGAGCCGCTCGAGCTGCCGCCATCCGCCGCAAGTCCGTCGCTTCCCATGCTCAGCCGCCTACTGATCCCGATCCCTGCCTCGCTAAAGACCAGATTCTCGAGCTGTTCCAAAATTGCATCAAATTGGCCAGTGAAAATGTCTCTAATTCCTCTTTCTCTCCCTCAATTATTTATATTATACGAAGAGGAGGGTTTTTCTTTATATATTTAAGTGCATTTGTGTGATTTTTTTTTAAATTAAGAAAATTGTAAGTGATAGCAGTGGAGCTTTGGTGGTTGAATTGTTTTAATATCATTTTATCTGCATTTAACTGTATTTTTTTTCTTTTTTGGGTGCAGAAAATTAATCAAAAGAATACTTGGGAGCTGAATTTAATAGACCATCTTCGGGAGATTATCAAGGTTGAAGAAGAAAATGATGTGGAGACGAACTTTCAAAAGGTATATTTAGCATTTTTTTTTTTTTATGTTTAATTTGGTGGAAAATTGAACAAAAAGCTATTTAAACGACCCAGAAATATAATTCAAATAAAATTCATATAATTGACCAAAAAAAAAAAAATTCATATGAAAAAGTTGAAGCTATAATGGGTAGTTTAGAGTGAAGAATGTTGCATGTTTTTGGTTACTAATGTTATCGCAATTTTAAATTCCAGTGACTAAATTGATACTTAGACTGACACAAGAGGTTACTTGAATGATGTTGTTCTGGATCAGTGCATCTGCATTTTCAAGGGAACACATGTCAGACTATGAGTAACTTTCGTGCAGATGATGAGCTGAAGCCAGTGGTTATAGCTGTGAAAGTAAAAATTTTTAGAAATGTTTGGAGAAAAAATGCCAAACAAATTGTGGATTGATAATTGATAATATTATCACTGTTTTCTTCATGTTTAATGAATGAGTTACATTTTACTTCTTACAGGCTAGTTGTACTTTGGAAGCTGGTGTTAAAATTTACTCAATGAGGGTGGATTCGGTTCACTCAGAGGCATACAAGGTTCTTGGTGGGATAAACAGAGCAGGTCAAGAAAATGAGCAAGGTTAGGTTTCTTTTATGGTGGTACCTAGCTTATTTCTCTCTATCTCAGTTTATATGTCTGATTTGTCATTTATCAATGTGAGCTCTTTGTGGCATTTGCTTTTCTTCAGTTTAGCTTCTTGGTTTTGAAAAACTGTTAAATAAAGGAACAAACTATGGCTAAGAGCATAATCTGCACTACTGCATAGAATGAAATGCAAGAGGCTGTACTAAAGCCATGCTAATGTTAAAGATTTTACAGTATTTACAAAGGCATTGTCAATCAACTCTAACCTAACAATATGTTCTATAAATATGTGGACTGCATATGTAGAAACATAGACACAATCAATCCACATATGCAATCCAAAACATACATTTACTTCATGGTTTGTGATTTTCCCTCTGTCTCATTACTTTAGGTTTAACACAATGATGCTAAGTTATTTAATCATTACATAAGATTGAGCTTCAAACCAACCACAAAATTCTAGAATTTTCTTATCTGTTGACTTGCTCAGCTTTATCCTTCCAGATTTTTAGCTAATGTGATATTATGTTATAATGCTAGATTCTGTGGTGGAGAATGCCAATATTGATACTGCACAGGAAGGGAATCCAAAGAAAGAGACAGAGAAAAAGGTTTGTGGTATGGTCTTTAAATTTAAAGAAATTTCTAATCCAAACTACATATTAATAAACGTCTATATATGCAGATGTCCCCTTTATCAACATTGGAATCTTCTTTTGAGGCTCTTAATGTAAAGAAATTTGATGGTAATCACACATACCAACAATCTTGATTCCTGTGTGAGCTACAAGCTTTGATTATGATGCCCTCTTTTGTTTTCAGTTGCATTTGCAGTGGATCCTCTCTATCATCAAACATCTGCGCAATTTGATGAAGGTGGAGCCAAGGGTCTGTTGTTGAATAATCTTGGTGTTTATGCTGGATGTCGGGTTCTCTTTGATTCATTCGAAGTGCCAGGGAAGGAAATGCCTTCTGCAAATCAACACGATATATCAGAAACAATAGATCTGTCTTTTGCTGGAGGTTTGGTTTTGGTTTTCCCTGTTTTAGACATGTTTATCTGAGAAACTTGGGTTTTTGATTACTGTCGTTCTTTGATATATTTACAGAATACCTTGAGCATATGGTTTTGAACATGCGAGCAAAGGATGAGATTTCACCGACCCTCAAGATTATAGTCAATCAATTCGATGAAGATAACAGAAGGCCACTGGAGAACTTTTCCTGCAGCCAGAGGTCAACGGACCAAGCTGACACTATAAATAATGAAATAGAGTTTGATGGTGATGCATTTGAGAGTTTTGAAACTGATGGTTTTGATCATGATGACCAACCAAGCATTGTTGATGAAGAATATAATGGGGCAGAGCCAACTTTTATGAGTTATAATGAGGTTTAACATGTTTCCTTCTCTTAATTGTTTGAAGAGGTTAAGAACAAAAATATATGCTCATTATTCATAAATCATAATTGAATTCCACAGGATACTGAGCAATTTTCTTTCAACAATCCTGATGGGGACAACAAATTTAAAGAAGTTGATGAATATTTGTTTCTGAGCTTGGGATTTTCTTTGAAACAAAATGCTTGGGCAGGTCCTGATCATTGGAAATATCGAAAAACTAAAGGTGCGTGCCATGGGGCCATTGACAGGTGCTACATTTGATCAACAATTTTTTTTTTCCTTTAGCAGTTCATTGACATGATTTCAAGTGTTGAGTATCATAGGTTCTGAGGATGTATCTAATGAAGAAAATACAGCAGCGTTAACGGCAAAGAAAGCTAGAAATAAGAAACAAGCTGAGCCTGATATTGATTTCACAAAAGCCTTTGATGATGAAATGCCAGACATCTTTGCTCCTCCCAAAAATCCAAAGTCATTACTTCTGCCTTCAAATAGAGCTCCTTGTAACACAAAGCTTCCTGAAGATTGTCACTATCAACCTGAGGATCTTGTCAAATTGTTTCTTTTACCCAATGTGATGGTAATATGTGCCACCAAGTTTGCTACTAAAATATGACTTGTTGAAGTGTTTTTCTCCCTATTTGGCTTTGTTTTCGTAAGATGCATGTTCTTTTGCAGTGCCTTGGTAGAAGAAGGAGAAGAAAGTTTTCAGGTAATCTTTCTTCTCTCATAGATACTTCTCAAATAGTAGTACTTGTCTTGAATGTCTGTGAACTGCCAATCATTCTAGTCTATCTATTCCATGTTACTAGTACTAGCTATGTAGTTTGTGTCATATTATACTATTTGCTTCTTGAATTGGTATTCTCATATCATGAGGTATTCATGCTTTTGTTTTCAATTATTAGCTATGGGGAGAGAAGAGGAAAGGATAAGAGGTAAGCTGCTCTCATCTTTGTTTGGAAGATTTTCAAGGCTTCAAGGGAGAGATCGATCCCTTGAAAGCCCTGTTTTCTAGTTCATCTAAGACAAGTTGCCCATATTTCCTGTTGTACTCCTAACTTTTCCAACTAAAATAAACATTTCCTCTAATAAAATAAAACATATACTGGTACAGTTTCAAGTTATCTCGTACTCTCTGCTTTCCATCTAACCAAATGAAGTGAAAGCACTCTCCTTCGTTTTATCTTGCACTGAATCCTGCCCAATCGGGTTAGATGGGGTCATTAACCTAGATAAAATGAAACCTTTTTCACCCTTATCGCTCCTATTAACTTTGAGCATAAAGGTATCAATGAAACCTTTACTTATTAGCCTGGAATAATCTTACATGATTAGCAAGAGCATTTTGTTTTTTGTTTTTTGTTTTTTTTTGGCTTTTTTTGAGTCATATCAGTATGTATGAGGACTTGTTCTTGCTTTCTTGCATATTGCTTTGTTAATTTTCATTTTACAAATGTCAGTTCTCCTAATGAGTTAGAGTTAAAAGTTTGTTTTACTTGTTATTTAGCTTTGGGGATATAATGTAAGTGTTTACTCATATTAAATACTTTAAATATATAATTTGATTATGATTTGTTATGGAAACTTTTTCTTCTTGGCTTACAAATACATACTTGGAACTTTTTCCTTGCTTTTTTTGAAATGTTCATCTTAATTGTTTTTTTTTCCCTGTAGATTAGTTCTTGTTTTCAATGTTTCTATTGATGATAAAATGCAGGACATTTACTGATGTACGATGGTATAGTTTTTATCTTCACATTTTACTTAATTTTCAGATGAAACAAGGGAGCAGTGTGATGATTATGATCCACAGCCATCCTGGGAAGAGCAAAGTGGATTTGGTGGTTTTGACAATGAAATTGATCATAGCGATGTGGATGACTCCAGCACACTTGTTACGCAACCTCGTCAGGTTTTTTTTTTAGCCTTTATTTCTGGCATTTCTCCGTGCTAGCCCTAGATGGTGCCCACTGAGTGAAACAAGGAGTTATAGGGACTGTATTTTGGATTTTTAGTAAATTACAACCTCAATTACTGATTTAGATAATGGGCCCCGGGATGGGTTGTTTGTAATTCAAGATTCATCTCATATCTTAAATATGTAGTTACATGCTATTTACTTTCTAGTTTTCATTTCTTTTTATCTCATTTTCAGGTTAGTAAAATTGAAGTTCAATATGATAAGACATCTAAACAAGTTGATGTTCAAACTTTGAAAGAAACTCTTTGGGACCGTATACAACAATCTCCAGAAACATCATTTCAGGTATACCAATTTTCTTTTGCTTTTCATAACGTTCTTTTCATCACAGAGGATTCATCTTATTATCATTATTTTGCTCACATAGTAAGTGGGGTAAAATCTGCACGAATATGCTTTGCCTGCATACGGAGGCACTCAAATGCATCTTTGCTTTTTCCACCATCAGCAGTTGAAATACAGGAAAACTTAAGCAGTGAAACTCATGTTTTTAATGTATAAAAGAGAGTATATCAGAAAGCTAAACATAGATAATGAAACCTAAAAGCATGTCATGTTTAATGAAGAAAAATTTTGAAGCAGGATAATGAAATGAGAACTTGATTTGATTCCCTAGAAGTTTGATTTCTCTTACTGAATGTTAATCTTAACATTGATGTTTTGGAGGCAATTAATTGTTTATCATGGATGCTTTGATTAAGTGTATCGTATATGAAGATTTTGATAAATAACATACTTTTAGTAGCTCTATTTCCTATCTATAATCAAAAGAGAGCTCATTTCCAAACCTTCATCAATAAGAACTTCGTTATTCAATTCATTATGTTGAATTGAATAAAGGGAAAGAGAACATTATGTTGTAGTGTCCCAAAGCAAGAACCAAGATATCCAATTTGGAACAAAAGTATACTTTTTTTGGCTGTGTTCATTTTATTCTTAATGAAGTTGTGAATTCTAACTTCGAACATTTTCCTTTTCTAAAGGCCCCTGAAGAGATGATATCATTCAAGCATCTCTTGGCTAGCTTTCCTATTGATTGCAAAGCTGCTGCAACAATCGAGGAAATCTCTCCTCATCTGTGTTTCATATGCCTGCTACATTTGGCCAATGAGCATGGACTGAGCATCCGTGGTTGTCCCAACATGGATGATCTTGGTATTCAACTTCCTCACAACAGATAAGCACAGCACAGGTGAAGTGATTTATATCATCCCTCACCTCATACTGCTTGTAAAAATGTTTGTTAACCTGTTAGCTCGGCAACAACTGAGGTGCCGAGCAACTGGAAGTCTTGTAAGCCTGATCTTGTTCTTACATCTAAGTAGGTTGCTAAAACACTCAACTCAAAACTTGAGAAATTGGTGCTCTGTACGTCATAAAGCCCGGGTGCTTTCTGAACTTTGTCATTTTTGTGGAAAGCATTATTGTTTCTGATCCCTGGTGCACATTTTACACAACAGAATTGGATTAATGTTACTTCTAAATCTTTTAATTAGATTATGAATATCAGAAAATGTCTTCCTCCATATATTGTTCACCGACATCTTACAGTTTTGTTAAAATGCCACTACTTGGGATTGTCATCAAGGCTGATTCAGATATTTTCATCATGGGTAAACAAATGGAAAGGTCATGACAATTGATAAGTGGCTCATATCTGAGATTTAGGGATTACTGGGTTCCTGACTTGCAGCTTGTTTGTTTCTATTTTAAGTTTTATAGGGGCAATCAAATATGATAATTTTGTGCCTAGTCTATAAATAGTAAATAACATTGACATCTAATTCAAATCTTAATCCAATTAGTTTATGTAGCTATATTTTATACGTAGTATTTAATAAATTTGAGATTCAAATTTTAATATTTGTAATTATTTTTTATTTTCATATTGCAGTTTCCTTTATAAAAAAAAAAAAAAATTGACACCAGTAATAAGAGGACAGAAACTTTGCTTTTGCATGTATATGTAACTCGTAAACTAACAATCTCAATCCCAGTGATAAAATTTTATTTGATACAAGTAATTATTTTAAGTTTTGGCCTACTATTTCATTTTCATTTTTTTGATAATTATTTTTAATAAAATCATGAAATTGGAAAATTTCTGAAAATGATGTTTGTAAAATTTGAATTTCAAAATTTTCAAAAAATATTTTTTTATAATTTTAATAAAATATGATCTTTCAAAAAATAATTATTAAAATTAAATTTGTTTGAAAAACATTAGACAAAGAGTATTAAAGGTTGGAAAGAGTTTTTTGTGTTAAAAAATTGAAAGTGTCGGATGATATTTCCCATGTGAGCAATTACATTTTATAAAATCGATGTCTAACATTTATTTTGTTCTTATGAAAGTAAAAACCATTACCATATGTTTTTGTGAGAGATAAAGCGAAAAGAGAAGGGAAAAAGCAAAGAAAACGAATAACATAGCGATGTTTTTTTGTTTCGTCTTGCGTGAGGTTTAGGGAACATGTGAGATATTTATTTTATCTACTTGGTCAAGGGAGTGGTGGAGAATGAAGATTGCGAAGGGAATACTCTAAACTCATGGAATGGGATAGATTTAATTTACACCTACCAAATTTATTAGAGAGGGACCTTTTAGCAATAGAAGTATACGATTATTTAGCGATCATCTTTGAATTAATTAGTATGTTATTTGTTTGTGTCAAGTTTTGATGTGGGAGTGTTTTTGGAAGGATAGAAGACAAATGTTAAAGGTAAAACTAAAAATGTTTCTTACATTTGTATTTTCACGCACAAATTAAAAAAAAAATTAGAAGAAAAGAAAGATAAGGAATTAGGATTAGAGAGAACTTGCCTTAACAATGCGTAGATGTTTGTATTTATAGATGAGAGGCATGAGACCAAAGGAGGACAATAATGACATAACATTGAGCTTGTCAGGTTGACTTGACATGTTAAATCAGTATAAATGTCTGAAATATCCTTGGCTATATGCTATGGGTCTTTAATAGGGAAAAAGATCAACATACCCTTTTTACCATTAAATGTTTCCAATATTTTGTCCTCTTGTCAAGCAGTTTGAATGTCAGATTATAAGGTATGTATTTGATCTATTTTGTATAAGTCGGTTGAGTGAAGGGAAACGACGTGAAATCAGATCTCTCATTATTGACATCGATGTAAAAGTCAATGTTTGGGGTAACTGACTACAAATTGTGGGTCGACCTAGTAGGGGTTTGATCTTACGTGTATGTTTTGAGTTGAGTGCATAGCTAGCTCGAAGGTGGCTGACATGTCCTTTGTCCGGGGTGATTTAGGATTAGGATGGGAGTTTGTTTGGTCGACGTAGGACTTAAACGTTTTTTTAAAAGTTTGGATTTAAGTCTTCATTTGGAATTCTGGTGATGAATTGGATATTGATTCGTCAAGTTAATTCAAGCTGAGGAATTTGCCTGACCTGTCCTGGGGAGCTATCCTATGCAACCTATTTGACTTGGGGGGTTATCTGGTCTGGCTAGTTTGATGGTATTAAATGAGGAGAGAGATAACTTGAATGAAAAAATCTAAATTGGGGAAGACAAAAAGATGTCTTCGCATCTACATTTTGACACATGGCATAATTTAGGCCATTCATCTGATCTGAGACATGGCTATATAAAGAGCTTTTGGAGCTTTCATTTTTTACCTTTTTGCTTTTATTGCTTTCAATCTGACTTAAATTTTATGACCTCAAAAGCTTTTCAGCTTTATAGTTTTTCTTTTCATCCGTTTTTTTCATTTTTTTTAGTGCATACTTTTGATTATGTCTTTTACTTTTAGTTCTGAGGAGGTTGGGAGTTTTAAGATAGAACCTAAGGGTGGTCAGCTCAGAGAGGACGACAATGACCTAATTTTGCTAGTCATCAAAAGTCGTAATTGTCAGAGGATAACCTACTAGTTCAACCTAATGTCTAAGGAATGGCAACAATGAAATGATGATAATGTTCTGGCAAGAGAAGAACAAATCTTGAGTATAGAGGAGTTATGTGCTTAGATAGGTTTCGAATTAGAGAATCCACCTATTTTTTTCATTTCTCAGGTTGATTTTTTTTTCTATGGCCAACCTTTTCTTATTTTCGGTTGTTTTCCGTTCTGGGGTCCAATCTCATTAATTTTCTTTTACTTTTATTCTTTTACCCATAAATGCTCCTATTGTCACTTTCATTCTTTTTCAGTTAACTTTCGTTAAAATTACTTTTTTTTCGATGGGTTTCCACGATGTCTTTTTTCCCTAAAGTCGTGTTGTTCTTAACCACTGTTCCATCTTGGAATTTTACTCTTGCTTAGGAGTCGGAGTCTTTTGGCAGTGAAGATTCTAATTTTAAAGAGGGTTCCGAAGAATAACAGGATGAATGAGGTACCTCGACAGGGGAAAGTGATGACGAGAAGAGGAATCCTTTGAGGCAGGATGAGCTGGTCGAGGTTCTTGTATATATTCCTTGTGATCTTGGTATGATCCCAATGATGTGATGAGGGAACTAAAGGATAGGGTTAATTTCGTGGATTGTCCTAATATATGTTTAGCTCATCACGTCTGTGCTTTGATGACGACCTTTTATTTTCTCAAAGAAGGGTATAGTATATTAATGTCAAACTCTTTAAATTGAGTCACTAATAAACTGGAGCCACATAGGCTCTATGTATATTAGGATTCATATATGGCTAGTCTAGGGTTTCCACTTCATTCTTTATTTGTTTTAATTTTTAATTTTTATAATTTAACTATCACTCAACTCATTCCTAACTTTATATGGCATATAGTAGGTTTTATCATTCATTGTCAACACTTAGATATTCTTTCCAATCTCTTTCTATTTAGAGAATTTTTTTCATTAAAAGGCATATCAGTGATAAGAGGTGGTATTACTTAATAGCTCGACCTAATAAAAAACTATTTGTTGATTGTCTAAGCTCTATTAAAAATTAAAAGTTGCTATTCTTTTGCCTTTAGAAACAAAAAATAAATAAAGATGGCAAGACCAAAGTTGAAGCTTGGGAGATAATAAATAAGCCTGATATTTTTGTAGATGTGCCAGTAGCTCTCTTCGTCTTGTACTTATCAGATCGAGATAAAATAATTAAGTACACCTGTAAGAGGAAACTCGTCATAAATGCTTATAAGTAACCTTTCTCGAAGTAATAAATGAGACAAAGTACTAAGATAGGTGTGAGATAACCTCGTAGGATTTTATTTTAACCTAATTTTTATCTAATTTTTAGCTTAGTTTTACAGAGATATCTATCAACAAATATATTAAATTCTTTCTATTTCAGCATGAACCATGGCCCAAAAGGGCTTATAATAAGAAGATTTAGCTTGAGGCCTCTTTTCATGAAAAAAGTAAGATTAACCCTACATTGGGTAGACCATTGAACACCTTGGCCCAGTACTTTCCCATTGGTCAAAAGATAAAGCCAACAGCTTATCAGAAGGTAGTACCTCTTTTTGCTAATAAGCTAAGGGTCGAGGTCTCCTCCTCTACTTTGGAGAATCTCGAATCAAGTGTGTTAAGGCCTAGTTAAAAAACAATTTGCACGAGGTTGGAGTACACCCTGGCTGATGATTTCACAAAAAACCTCGACATGGTATGGAGATTCTACAAGGTCATAGTCTTTCATCTTGATGAGCATTGCTTAACTCTTATTTAGTTTTTTCATTGTTCTTCGATTTCATTTTTGTTTAAGTTAGAGCTTGTCTTATGCAGTTCATCAAAAGCTCTTATCTCAGTCTCTTAACAACACTAACCAAGCCTTCCATCAAGCCTACCTTGCTATGGTTCACTTGCTTAAGGCTGAGAAGGATGTAACTGCCTTGAGTTAAGAGTACAAAAAATGCTTGGATGTTTTAGGTAATGTTAGGTCTAGCTTCATTGCATCCCACAAGAAGAAGGCTGAGTAAAGTAGAGAATAAATGAGCTGACAACCAAACTGGATATCGTCGACATTGAAACATCAGTAGAGTCAATGAAAGAGTAGGTTGAGCTGAAATTTAGTGACATTCAGGTTAAGATAACTAGGCTGAGGTATGAGCTAGAAGCTGGGGTGAAAAAAAAAAGCTGAAAAAAAATGCTATTGAGGACTTCAAGGCCTCCGATGAATTCTACAGGCTTTAAATAAAGTTCTCTATGGATAACATGCTCGGTGCATTCGAGTTGGCCAAAGACAAGGTGTAATTCAAATTTGTCGACCTTAACCTCGACTTTTCTAATATCGATATCAACAATATCAAATAGAGACCTCTTTGGAATCAGTCTGGGGAAGAGGAAGGGGAAAGGGAAGGGGAAGAAGATGAAGATCGAGCACTAGATGCTAAGCTCAAGGCCGCTTTAGGGGCCAAACCAAAGTGGACAAGGTTGGGAAAACTCAGGCTAAGGTTGTTGTTGCTGCTCCTAATGATAAGGGTGCCACTGTTGCTATTGCTGTTGATGTTGTTGATACATAGCTTTTTTTTTAAAAAACTTTTTATAAATTTTTGTTTAGAATTATTGATGTATGCCGTCAGTTTTTGTTGTGACCTCAGATAGGAATCACTCCACCGAAACTTTTATCAAAGATAATTTTTTGTACGGACTTGAAATGAAATATATTTACTAGAAAGAAGTTTAATTTTTATCAATGATAAGTTTAACGTTATTTTTTCTTTACTTGAAAAAGTTTAGGCTTGGTTAATTGTTGTCAGGGCCGTTGTGACATAAGTTTTATGAATTTGCCTTGAATTGTCCAAAATGAATTAAATTGTATTTGATTTGAATGGAAACAATCCAAACTTTAGGTTTGATTAAAGTGATCTAAAAATTCACTTAAGTATCGGGAGATAAATTAACTCGAGAATCCATCTAAAGTCTTAGGTCAAATTTTGTTAGGTTGGTTAGAGCGAAGAGTAAACATGGGCTTTGTAAAGTGAACATAATCATTACAACTTCATTGATTTTTGAGTTACAAGTGTGAGCTCGATGTAGCTGAGCTATTGATAATACACCTTTAAGTTATTCGCATTCCATGTCCTTGGAATGATGTTGTCGTTTATGTCTTACAGCTTGTAAGTCACATCACGGATGATCTTTTTGATTATATATGATCCTTCCCAGGTCGGAGTTAATTTGTCACTTCAATCATCAACTCATGAGGCTTTAACCTTCCTAAGTACTAGGTTGCCCTTCGAGATATTCTTACGTCAGACCCTTTTATTATAATAGTTGGATATCTTCTATTGATAAGCTACTATCTGTGCTAGAGCTACATCTTTCTATTTTTCAATGAGGTCTTAGTCGACCCTCAAAGCTTTCTTATTTTTTTTTTCTAACTTTAATTTGGTTCTTTCGTTCTAAATACTAGGTGGAATGGGATTTCTCTTGTTGGTACCTTAATGGTTGTCCTTGGTCCATAGTACTTGGGAAGTTCGTTAGCTTATTTCCTTTTCATTTCATCCAATCTCTTTTCAAGGCTTCTAATATTGTCTTGTTTGCGGTTTCGGCTTATCAATTGGATTAAAGATGGGTGACCGACATGAATCTCAGGTGTAAAAGTTTGAACATCATTCCTTAGACTTTGAGTTTTCAAATTGTTTGCTATCATCCATTATTATAAATTGAGGTAGGTTGAATCTACAAACTATGTTCTTCCACACAAATTTCTTGACTTGGGCCTTTGTTGTAGTAGTCAAAGCCTTAGCTTTGAGCCATTTTATGAAGTAATCTAGCTAGTTTTTTTCTTTTTTTGTTGAATAACCCATGGCCATGATTATTCCTAGGTTTAATTTTTTTTTTGGTCGAGGTTGAGCTTCCTTCAGTAATCATATTAATCACTCCAGTGATTAGCTTGTTATTATCAATTCAATCTTTTTCTTGTCATGGCTCATTTTTGTGTACTTTTTTTTATATTTTCTTTTGGCTTACCTTTCTTGTCCCTGACGAGTTCTATTCAATTTTGTTCATATCCTGATATGGCTTGCCCTTATATTCGTTATTCCACATACTTTCTCAACTGACTTCTCCTAATCAAAGTTTAAATCTCATTTTTTAGGTCGACACATTTTTTAGTATTCTGGCCTATGTTTTTGTGAAAGTCTATCTTTTGGTTGGATCTTTTTTTGTGTTTTGTCTTAGTGGTTTCGACCATCTAAGCTTTGGGTTCCTTTTAATTTGCATCAAAATTCTCTCTTGGGAAGTATTTAGTACTGTATAATTTCTTTCTCTACTAGAGCTTTTAGCTCTATGACATCTCTCTTTTGGGGGATGATCTTAGAAATTCTTACTTTTTTTATGACCAAGAAAAATAGATGAACTTCTTTCACCTCGATCGTCAAGGAAGGGGGATAAGCCTTTTTAACCGGGTTATTTCTTATTGTAGCTTTGACATTTATATACTTTTCAACTACAAGTAGGATGTCGCCCAAAGTCTTAGGTGGCTCTAATGACAAGGTCAACTTCAGGTGTTACTTTTGTCATTTAGTCCACTTGTTAGGGCACCTACAGTGACCGTTTGTTCTAGTTTTTTTTACTTATAAAGCTTTCGCGTTAAAATGCGTAATATAACTCTTCAAAGATTCATTGCGACCTTGGTAGATTGACATTAAGTTTAAGGTTGTCTTTTTCATTTTTTGACTACTTACAAATTAAAATAGGAAAAAATGGTTGAGTTTTTTAAATATTGTGATTGATCTCGGTTCTAGAATGCTACACCATGATTGAGTTGTGCTCTTAAGGGAGATAGCGAGACCCTTACACATCAAAGCTTTGTCCGCGCCTTGAATAATCATGTTAGTCCTATAAAGTTTTATATGATCAAAATGGTTAGAAGTATCGTTATAAGTTTTTAATATCAGCATTTTAAACATTTTTGAAGTAATGGCTCTATCAATTTACTCGGTAAATGTGATGTTTTTAAAAATTTAAGCTCATCCTTGAAAGCCACTGCTTTTGCCTTTAACTTTTTCTCCATAGCTTGCATCTGAGCTTCCAAGTTTTTGTTCAACTGTGCCTCGATATTTGTTTGTTTGAATTTTTAGGTTGTAGCGTGCGTCATGTTATGGCTAAAGTAATGACAAGCTGAGGTGTTATGCTATTCTTTTTTTGAGGCTGATAAAGCCTACATTTCTTCATAACTTGACTGTCTTTTCATAGCTTATTGGCTTGGGATAACTAAATCTAGCATTTTTGAAACTTATGGTGGGGTTATGATCTGCAACATTTGTTTAAAGGCTTGTATCTACTTGATCAAGGCCTGCAACTGTTCCATGGTTAGACCAGAGTATTATGGGGCAGGTCAGCGCAAATGCTGGCTATGGTGTGTTTTTGTTTCAGCTGGAGATGTTGTCTCTCATTCTTCCAAAGTTTTTTTCATAGGTAGCATTGTTTCATGCTCGACTAATAAATGGTAAAGCCCTTATCTGGCATGTCAAATATTTGTGTCGAGCTTCAACATGTGGGTGTTCTTGAAAGGATAGAAGAAAAAAATGGTTAGAGAAAAAAATAGGGAATGTTCTTTGTGTTTGTACTTTAACATCCAAATCAGAAAAATAATCAGAAAGAGAGAAAGATAGGGAATTAGGATTAGAGAGAACATGCCTTAACAATGCTTAGATGTTTGTATTTATAGGTGAGAATAAGGGATTAACGGAGGATAATAATGACGTAACCAAATTGACGTAGCACTGAATGTATCATATTAACACAAATATCCGAAATACTCTTGGCACATCATAATAGGCGAAAAGACCTGCCTCTAATATTATTAAAATTGATAATTAAAATTTATGAATATAAAAGAAATTATGGATATATTCTTATCTTACATGGATAAAAAATTTAAAAATAAACTAAGAATTAGAAAAAATATGATTATTTAAACGAAATATGAACAGAAGTTGTCTTGTTAGACAATTATTCATCATTCTTGCACTCCATCCCATCTGGACGGCAGTTTGAAAGCATTTTATTAATCTTCAACCTGGTTATGTAAAAAATAATTAAATTTTTATGTTTGTTTTTTTTATATTTAAATTTATTAAAGATTGAATTGTTAATATTAAGTCACTGGAAAGGGTATTGTGCACAATTATTTTTGCGTCGCAGAGTAGCGGCCAGTCTACTTTATGATTGGATAAGATAAATGCTTGAAAGTCTGCAATTATTTCTTTAACAGGAATTATTGAATAATAAAAAATTTACTATGCAAAGTCTATTTTTAAATAAAAAATTAAAAAAGTTAGGAGAAGCAATATATGAGGTTTATTTGGTCAAATGTTATGAGTATCTAACCATTTTATTAACAGATCCGTTTTAATATCCTCAAATAAAAAAAACTTTAATATTTTAAATCTTCATTTATTATTAATAATTTTTTATTACATCATGTGGATAAAATTTTAATATAAATAAAAAAAATTTGATTCAAAAGTAAATTTTTGATGTTTTTTAAATATTTTTAATCATTAAATTAAAATTTTTAAAATTATTATTAATAATTAAACGAACCAAATGTTTTATTTTATGCATGAATTTTGAAAATAAAGAGTTCCGGTACAGCAGCTCGTGTTTCCCTCTTAAGGGTTTGGATCCCCGGGGCCAACTTTCAAACCTTGGCTCCTACTTAAACGCTAGGAAAAAGAAAAATTTTTTTTGAGATTGCTGAGTTTTTTTTTAAGAATGAAAAATGTCAAAAAATATATATATACATTAACAGTTAATCTCTTGCAATATATAAACATATTTTTATGATTTTTCTTAGGTAAATTGATAATAACGATTTTGTGCTGAGTTGTTTTGTAATGCTTATGGTGTCGACACGTTTGGTGTACGAGTGCGTGATGTTCTGTTTTGTTTTGTCTTTTGGATGTAAGGTCCTGATATTTTTCTGGGTCATGGATATTAAATTTGAATTTTTTTTTTTAAATTGAAAAAATCAAATTTAAGATTTTATTTTATATTAAAAAAAAAGCTTAATTGGAGAGTTTGTGAAGACTTACACAACAGAAATTAAAATACTAAATTTAAAAAAAAGCAAATATTTTCTTTTTATCTTAGATTTAAAACCTATATTTATTTCAAAATTTTCTTCCATAATCAAGAAAATTTTATCACACTAAATGAAAACTTGAAAATGGTAGTTGGATTAATACACAGTAAAGTAAATTTTTTTAGAATAAAACACATGCTTTCTTTTTTTTTTTTTTTTAATATCTATTTTTTCGAAGCTAATATAATTAGACACATGCTTTTGATGAGAAAATATAAGTATGCATCCCATTCCCATGAATATAATAAATATCAGCATCAAGGAGTAAGATATAAACACTGTCCAAAGGGGATTCACACGTTTACTATAAAATCAATCAATATATACAATTAATACATAATGAAAATCAATATCACATGACCCAAGACTTTTTTTTTCTCTCTCAGTTTTCCTATTATCCAAACAAAACCTTTTCTTACTCTTTTCCAACTTTTCCCTGGTAATGAATGCATCATGAGTATGCAATCTATACTTGTTGTGTAATTGCAGCCCTTTTCCCTCTTTAAAAAAAAAAAAATTTTTTCCGGAGGCAAAATAGAGGAGGAAGGAAGAGAACAGAGACAAAGTTTCACACTTTAGTTAGAGCTCCATGAACATGGCGACCATGATGATGAGCAGAATGATGAGCATGTCCCCATCATCACCGTCGTCGTCATCTTCTTCTTCTTATTCACCATTGGCAACTCAATCACTGTCAGCACCATCATCAAAGCCACCAACCAACCTCCCATTCCGTACAATCCCAGGATCCCACGGCTGGCCTTTGGTAGGACCAATATCCGACCGTCTAGACTACTTCTGGTTCCAAGGACCGGACACATTCTTCAGGTCAAGAATGGAGAAGCACAAGAGCACCGTTTTCCGTACTAATGTTCCCCCAAGTTTCCCTTTCTTTCGGCAGGTGAACCCCAACGTCGTAGCTATTGTTGACTGCAAGTCTTTTAGTCATCTTTTCGACATGGAAATTGTGGAGAAAAAAGATGTTTTGATTGGGGACTTCATGCCCAGCGTCAAGTTCACTGGAGATACCAGGGTTTGTGCTTATCTTGATACCTCTGAGCCTAAACATGCCCAGGTATGCACGCCTTTTCTTTCCTTACAATATGTTTCAATCATCTAAGCATGCCTATTGCCAAGGCCTAGATTGACTAATTAAAACTTGGTTGAAAACTGATCTAGTGTGATTATACAATACTTTCAGGATTCAGGGTCCTTTTTGTCCCTTTTTCCATTTCCTTCCCCTTTTTCTGATTGTTGCGTTGGTGTGAGGTAAGAATAAGATCATGTTCCTGAGACATTGAAAAATTTTGTGAAACTATAGAGTGGAAACTGGAAAATAGTTGTAATAATCGGTTAAGAACTAAGTGATTTCTATTTCACAGTTAGATCTATGATAAGGCTTTGATTCTGTTAAATATATTTACTTAATAATTAAAAAAAAAAAGTAAGAAAGAGCCAGTTTCAATCTCACTAAAAAAGTTGGGAGTTTGGATGGTTCTAACTTCTTCAGACCTTTGTATTTAACAAGCAAACAGCTAGAAAAAGGCTAAGATAGCTGAATTATTAAATTATAGGTTAAGGGACCACATATTTATAGTTGGCCCTTTCCTTTCTTGGCCATGAAACACTAGATCAGGATAGATTCTCCATTATCCTGTTTGGATCTTAGAAAATTGTGAAGAAAAAAGTTTAAAGGGAAATAGAAAAAGGAAAAATGAAATGCTACTTGTATAGTAAATCATCATATGACAATATTTTGTAAAGTTCTACCAGCAACATTATGTAATATAAGGAAAAAAAAAATACTATGTAATATGCACATGGTTTTGTATACAACAGGGTGACTATAGTGTGTATATTACATGCATAGTTGTAAAATGAACTTTCAACTAAGTAATGAAACAACAATTTATCTGGAATATTGATTTATTGATACTATTAAAAACTTATTATATAGTCACAATACGTCAAATATAAATAATGAAATTAATTAGGAGAAAATAAAAACAAAATTATGGAGTATTTGGTAAAACTGCGATAGGATCCTAAGCCCAATTTAATTTAGGTTTTTGTAAATTAAAAGTAGGATTGAAGAAAAAATAAAAAAAAAATTAAAAATTGATTCAAAAATTGTATTGTTCAATTTTGATTTTTTCTATTCGATTGGATAAGATATTAAGTATTTCAATTTTGTTTGAATTAGTTTTTCAAATTATGAAATGAAAAAATTAAAAATATTTGAATCAAATTGATCTATATTTTTTTATATAAAATTTAATTTTTATAAAAATAAAATAGTTATTTTATACTTAAATTTATTTAAATTTATATTAAAATAATTTTCAAAAAATTAATTAATCAAATCAAATCAAATCAGTAAATTTTATTTAAATCAATTTAATTTTAAAAAATTCAGTTCGAATTAAAATTTATTTTTTAAAAATTATAATATTATATGTTAAATAAAATAATCAAACTAAATCCAATATCATCTGTTATCATTTCTAAATAACAAGTGACTAAATAAAAAGAGATAAATGGTAAAACATAATTGAAGGAGATGGTGGTCCTGTACACATCCCTCAAAGGCAGTAAGTTAGCACTTAACAATAATATAGATACTAATTAGTTAGGCAATGTATACGCGTGATTGAACGATGAACAATTAAAGGAGTGAACAAGTTTTGGTGAAGGGAAATTATTATTGTTATTTTTATGAGATTGAAAGAAAGGGAACTGTGTGAACGCAGGCAGTGCTACATGACTGTTAGGAAAGGATTGAAACAGGTGTCGGTGGGTAGTTATAGACAGGGATATAAATGATACATTAATATTCGTAAGTTATTCGGGTTCGATTTGAATAAAATTTGAATACGATTCAATTATTATCGAGTCGAGTTTGAATTCGAATAGTTCGACTCATCAATCGAATTGAGTTCGAGTATTCTTATATTTAACTCGAATAACTTACGAGTATAATCGAATTTTTATATTTAAAATTTTTTATTATTTTAATTAATAAAATATCTCAAATTTAAGCTCAAACTCGAATATAAATAATCAAATTTTTGTTGAGTATAAAAATCGAGTTTATTTTTACATATTTTTAAATTTAATCGAGCGAGTTCGAATAGCTCGAATTCAATTTATGATCGAATTTGAGTTAAAAAAATAAAATTCGATCGAATTCGAATCAAGTATCGAACCATGAATTGAGAGTCGAATTCAAATTTAAATTTCTTATTGTATCGATTTAATTCGATTCGATTACACCTTTAATTATAGGATGAGAATTTCAGCATCTTCATCTTGAACCATGGCCGGCCAACCACATGGCAGACGTTCAGATGCAGCGGTTGGTCTCCCAATCATGTCGCGTTTGATTAATTTACTATAAAGTTGGTACACCATTAATAAATTCATCATCACTAAGATTGGCAATAATATACGGAAGGTTGCGACCCGATTTAATTTTGTAAAATTAATTATTTTTTAAATCAAAATTTAAGTTAAAGTTGAATTTTAAGTAAATTTGTCTTTGTTCGATTATATATATATATATAATTTTATTATTTATTTAATTATGTATTTATATATATTATATTAATAAAATTATTATATAATATTTTAATTTAATATATTAATTTAATGAAAATATTATATTTATATATAATTAAGATATAATTTATATTAAAAATATTTAATAAATATTATATTAAAATTATTAAATTAATTTCGAATTAAGTTAGATTGTTTGCTATTTTATGTATATGCAAATCGAATTGAATCAAATATAAAAATAATATTTTAATATTAAATTAGATTCGAATATTTATTTTATAAAATTTTATAAAGTAATATAAGATTTGGAACGAGTAAAAATCTACTTCAATCCATTATCATAACCAATTATCCCATTCAATTTTTAATTTTATAATCAAATTTAAAAGTTGAAGAGGTGTGTATATTTTTTTAAAAAAAGATTATTTATTATTAAATAACCACATAACGTTGACATAAACTTTTTTGTGAAATTAAATAATTTTGCATGTTAAAAATAAAATTAAAATAAAAATAATTGAAATTATTCTAAGAAATTCTCATAAATTCAAGATAATCTAATATTTATAGGGCATATAAGTTTCAAATCTCATACAATATTTATAGCACCTTAAACAATGTATCGAATTTTATTTTGTAGGTGTGTACTAATTGAAATAATCAATGAATAATATACAAATAAACTTTCGAATTATAAAGAAAATTTTTTTTATTTGTTATTGTATGAAATTGAAGTTATAAACTTTTGTATTATTGTAATTATAACTGTAAAACTTTAAAATTGATTAATAACGTTCAATTATTAAAATTATTAAAATAGTATTGTCTTAATCTTGCTCATCCAAATAAATTGAAGTAAACAATTTTAGAGATGAATTACATCAATGTACCAAAAAGATTTCACCAAAATTAAAATATGTTGTATTGTTAACATTTTAATTACAATAAAATAAAAGTTATAATTTTAATTTCATATAATTAAATATTGAAAGACTTTGCTATTTGTGAATAAAATTACAAAATTTATTTGGGTATTATCCTAATCAATTTAATATAAATGAAAACTATTCAAAATGTTTTATGAATTTGAAACTTGATATATGCTATATAGATTAATAGAATATTAAATTAATGTAGCTGTTTAAGAAAAAATAAATGGCATAAAAAATGTCAAAACATTCTATTATTTATAATACATCATTTAATGTTACTATATATGTTGAAAAGTTTGTTATAATTAAAACTTTAAGGGTTTATTTGGACGAGAGATTTTTAAAAAAAATTTTATTTGTAAAGAAATTTTTAAAATTTTAAAATAAAATTGTTTGGAAAATTAAAATTAAAGTTATCAAGATTTTTTGACATTTGAATGAAAAATTTTGAAAGACTCAATTTTCTTTTTCGAGTTTCACGTAAAGAGTTAAAATTTGTAAAATTCGTTGTAAAAGGTCAACATTTATTATGTTTTTTTACGTAATTTTTATTTTGTTCAATTTTAATTATAAAAGGTTATTATAAAATTTATTTTTTAAATTTTATATTATTAAAAATATCTACATATTTTTACATATCTTATAATACCCATATTACATATATATTTTTAGTATTTTACTTTTTTGTCTTTAATATCATTATTTATTAATTATATTTTTTACTTTTATCAAATCCTAATATTTAAGATTTAAAAAAAATCATTATTCAAATAATACAATTATAACCATTTCAAAATTTTTTAAAATTTAAAAAATTTTCAACCAAATGCCTCCTAAATTGACAATTGTTATGCAAAACATTCAAAGGAAAATATATTTTGGGATGGAGTTGACGGTTAGTACAAGCTTTTATTTTTTTAACTCAAAAATTAGTTCGTTGGTTTACGTAGTCCGATCTTCTTTGCAAAAAAAACTTTATTTTAATTTAAAATTTTTCACTAAGGAGTTAGAATATGTTACTCAGATTGCAATGTCGTTCTTTGATATCTTTCAACAGCTCAAGAACTTTGCCATAGACATCCTCAAGCGGAGCTCCAAGGTGTGGGTGACAGAACTGCTAGGCAACCTCGACAAATTCTGGGATACCATTGAATCCGAAATCTCCAAAGACGGCAGCTCATCCTACATCTCCCACCTCCAAAACTTCATCTTCAACTTCCTCACCAAGTCCCTCGTTGGCGCCGACCCTGCCTTTGACCCTGACGTTGCCAATTCCGGTCCCTTCACCCTCAACGTATGGCTCGGCCTCCAACTCCTCCCCACCATCCCCCTCCGAGTCATTCAGCCACTGGAAGAGATATTTCTTCACTCTTACACTTACCCTTTTGCCCTCGTCAGTGGAGGCTACCGAAAATTCTATAAATTCGTTGAACAGCACGGTAAAGAAGTTGTACAGCGTGGTGAAGAAGAGTTCGGCCTTTCCACATCCGATGCCATCCATAACATGATCTTTGTTCTTGGGTTCAATGCCTTTGGTGGTTTCTCCATTTTTTTACCGACATTACTCGCCACTATAGCCAGTGATAAAAGTGGGTTACAAGCCAGGTTAAGAGAAGAAGTGAGAAAAACATCTCAGTCATCATCAACGAGGTTGAGTTTTGACTCGGTGAAAGACATGGAGCTGGTAAACTCAGTTGTTTATGAAACATTGCGTTTGAACCCGCCTGTTACGCTTCAATATGCACGAGCGAGGAAGGATTTTCAGCTCACTTCCCATGACTCGATTTTTAACATAAAAAAAGGTGAGTTATTGTGTGGGTATCAGCCTTTGGCTATGAGGGATGGTAATGTTTTTGATGAACCGGAGAGTTTCAAACCAGATCGGTTCGTGGGAAATGGGAAAGAATTGCTGAGTTACTTGTTCTGGTCGAATGGGCCACAGACCGGGTCGCCCAGCGAGTCGAATAAGCAATGTGCAGCTAAGGATTATGTGACTCAGTCAGCTTCATTAATTGTAGCTCACATTTTTCAAAGGTATGATTCGATTAGTGGGAATTCTGGTAAAATCACAGCCGTTGAAAAGGCATAGTGATGATAAATTTAGTTACATAGGAGTCTAGTAGATTTGGTGCGGACCAAAGTTCATATCTTCTTCAAATAAATTAGAATCAAAGGTATTAATTCAAGATTTGTTATTCAACGTCACTTTGCTCGACGCTTGTGTTATTGATTTCGGATGTATTTGCCACAGTGGTAAAAGTGACTTTCATTGCATTCTCATGTCGTTTTATGACTGAAATTCATAAATCCTGCAGGATTAACTCTGGAATCCACGACTGTATGGCCCGCTTTGCGGTAAGATGCAATAAGTTAATAATCAACATGAACAGTACTGAGTGAAAAAGAAAATACAATTTCTAATAATTTTCTATAAGGCCACGGTAGATCATTTAGACAGCCTGGATATTACCCTGTGACTGTGTATGAGATTTGGCAACCCCTTCTCTCCACCCTTTTTGACGAGCTCTTAATTCCCACATTGCAGTCAACTTCTTCTGAGCCGCCAGTGCTGCTTCAGCTTTCTCCCTTGCCTCTTCACATGTTTCCATACCTGAATTGCACTTGTCTGCTTCCTTTTGATACTGCGACGCTATCTTCTTGGCCTCAAGTAGTGCCATGTCCGCACGTTTCTGACTTTCCAAAGCTTCAGCTTCTCTAAGCTTCAGTTCTTCTGTCAAAAGTTCAGCAAAGTTCTTTTCAGTATCCTCACTCACCTCTGGATCATGCTTCGTGCAATCTGCGGAATATTTAAATTCAACCTTCAATATGCCGACCGCATAAAACATAAAACGCAAATGACTAATATCACCCTGGAATAAATTCGTTTACTCCCCAATTCGTACAAATCTTTCGAGGAAGGTAGTGGTTTTGTCAATGCAATAGGAGAGGGTTTATATTTAATAGTACATCTGTGTTCAAATTACCTTAGATTACATATTACCACAACATCAATTATCAAGTAATTTCAATTGAAGCATGTTAAAAAGTAAGATAAGAGTCAAAATGGCAGTACCATGCCAAGCAAAATCTTACTCCAAGATTACCATCAAAGCACTCTTTATGCCGGCTTAAAAATTCTTGTTATGCCGGCTTAAAAATTCTTGAACTGTCATTTGTAAAGTACATAGTCTCACCTTAGTGCCTTGCACCACCTCATTGCTTAAGGTTCTCAAAATTTTATTTCAGAAAGTAACACATGTCAAAGCACCCTACTGTCATACTGTACTGAACTTTAATCTTCTTGAGACAACATAAGAAGGTAAAAGAAGAAAGCAGAAAGCAGGACTGTGTTTGTCAATTTCTGCCAGAGTTACTACTTGATGTTTCAGTAACAAAGTTTAATTTTTACAATATTTTTCATTTGCAATCAATCTTAGAAACGTAACTTGGTTATGATATTGTTATGTAGCAGCACCGGGAATCAATCATATAGAACATAGTTACATTTGCAATATATCATATCAAAGGAAAAAAAAAAGGGACAGGGTGGTTGGTTGGGGAATCATGTTGAGTTCTTCATGTGAGCAGAGAAGTTAGAGGTGATCTAAAAGACATAACATTCAAAGAAACAAGTGTAGAACCCAGTGATATCTGTCTCTAATTTTCCTAACAAACTCTTCCACTTTTTCTCTTATTCATGTGGTGAAAGACAAGGAAAAGGAAAGCTTAACCTAATGTATCTCTCTCTTCCCCTTGATCACTATTAATACATGCCAGTTAGAAAGGCAGATATGGGAAGAAAAGCTAACTCCGGACAGCACTATAAATTACATGCTTATGCTCATGTGTAACCAAAAATCACCAATATTTTCTTTGAATTAAGTTACTTAGTTCCATATTCCAATAAACATATCCATGATACAGAACTGAAAACTAACCTGCAAATGAAGCATTGCTCAGTCCTGCATGAATTAAAGACAGAATCAAACAATTACCATAAAGGACCGATAAAAAAAGGGGAGAAAGGGGAACAAAATATCAAATATCATATAACTTAGACAAATAACCCAATTGTATTTTTTCCTAGAAAAAAGGAAACTTGGATCCTCGCAGGGCAAGTAGTGCATGGAATGCTAATACAAAACGTTATAGGGAAAAAATGAAGAACAGCACGCCAAGAAAGGCAAAATTTTCAACTTTCAACGCTAAGCTACAACACTACCAAGAAATAACAGAAGCAACATTTATAAATGTGTTAAATAAAAAGATCATATCTTTAGGGCAAATTCCACGGAGAATTTCACAAATGTTACGTAGATTGGGAGGGAATATTGGATTATCATATAATTGTCAAACTCATCCAGTGCAAATCAACATTTGGCAGTAACTAATTGTACATTCCCTTAATTGATCAAATTACAGGATCTCCATTCTCCAATTGTCCATAAATGTCGCATGAACAGGACACACATAAAGTACTTGTAACAACAAAATAAAGTATAATTTCAGATCGAGCAAGCTGTAAAGTTTAGTAATATAACGTAGCTTTGAGTTTGGCAAATTGATCAAATCCAAGATATACAAATGAAAGAAAATAAAAAGAAAATAAAAGCAGAGGAGATGAGATCTAGCCCAGATCTGGAAATACCTTCGGGGATTGTGAGAAGAGGCTGGGAAGAGCAATCGCAAAGGCAAGGTGGGCAAGTGTTGGAATTGTGGCTAACGGCTGCTAAGCCTTCCATGAAATGCCAGTACAAAGGTGGACCCACTATGTAGCCGAACAAACACAGACCTAATAAACCCAAACCCACCTTCAATGCCGCCGCCTGGTTTACTGCCATCTCTTTATCCGAGAGTCACTTTTCTGGCTAATTGGAAACGAAATGAAGACAGATTTGGTCAATTTTGATAGATTTAGAGACCAATTTGATGTAGTTGTCGGCAAATGTCAAATCCCACATCTGCTACTTCATGCTCGACACCGATATATTTAATAGGTTTTTGATTCGATTTTGAATATAACGATTTTTTCGGTGGGTTGTAAATCATTTATTTTAGTAGTAATGATGAGTGTGAAATGGGAACAAAGGAATTCTATTTACATTTTATTTATTATTCTATTAATCCCATTTCTAAATACAAGGTTTTGTCAAAATTCAATTTTTTATTTTTATTAAATACATTTCATCTTTCTCTTTTTATTTTTTATTTTTACCTTTTTTAATTTTTTTTTAATTATGCTTTTCTTAAATAAATATTTAAAAAATTTCGATACTTTTCGAAAATGAATATTCCAAGAATTTTAAAATTTTTTAAATATTCATTTACGAGAAACTTAAAAAAAGTTTTGGATACCTATTTTTGAGAAAATTGACTTTATTTTTAATCATTAATCATACATATTTGACTTCATTTATGAATTCATACACTTATAAACCCTTTTACTTAATCATATAAATGAATAAAACTAAAATTTATGTTCTCATACATAAACTTGTTCCTTCTCTTTAAGTTTTCATAAAACAAAGAATATCATTTTTTTTTATTTTTTGATTTTGCATGGATAAAAAAAATATTTTTAATTTTTTATCTTAAAACAAAAACAATTTTATACTTATGTATGTTTGAGAACTAACATATTTCTTCCATTCTCATATATGATTAAGCAAAAATAAATATATTGATAACTCATATGTCCATGTATGCTAATCCGAGCTTGAACACTTTATAAAATATTAATTCATAATATCATTGGTAGATTGATAAATTTAATAATAAAAATTTTTAATTTTTTTACTAGCAGTATCTTTTAGTCATCAAAATATTGATAGCCTAAAAATTAGATATTTTTATTGTTGAAATTAAGCCATACATAAAAAAAATATTAAAGACGTTTGAAGATCTTAACATATCAAATTTATTTATTTTAGAATTATTTATTTTAAAATTAAATATATTAATTTAATTTAATTTAAAATTTAACGTTATCAATAGTTATAATTAAAAATATATTTAAACAAAAATTTAAATATTTTTAAAAATATAAGATGACTTTTGAAATCTATTTCACAAAAAATATATAATTTTTGAAAATTAATTTTTGAAAATTATATTTTTTTCTCAAAAATAAATTACTGAAAACATAATATAATTCTTGATAATTCATTTTCAAGATTTATAAAAGTGATTTTGGGGGTATCTAACTTATCGAGAGGATTTTATTATTTATTAAAAGTTAAAATTAGTTTTTGCTATGTGGTTATTTAAAAAAAAAAATAAAACTATATAAAAATTTTTTTTATGGGGTATTTGGAAGCCCCGGAACAAAATTACGACCATGGCTGCTTGGGCTGAGGCACAGAACCATGAAATTGCCGAAATGTTAAAACTTTGGGCGGTGACGGAATTTAAGCCTACCAACGAAAACTGCCCACCACTGTCTAAGATCATGTCACTTCCTCAAGCCCGTGAGCTTGACTCGAAAAGTTAGGATTGATCCGTAGGGGGTACAAATGTGCACTCATGAGTTTTGATTTGAAAATTATTGACACTCGATTAAAAAATTATTGAATTTGTGAAATGAGTTAAATTCAAACATTTTATGCTATAATGTATTTTTATTTTTAATATTTTAATTGTTTATTTATAACTTTACCACTGATTATATTTAGAAAAAAAACCTTAATTTTTTCTGAATTCAAATTCGAGTAGAATTGCTAAATCTCCATATCATTCTAACATAAGCTTTATTTCATATGTTGTTATTAAAATATTATGTAATTGAGAAAACCACCGAGTCTAAACTTGGACTTGGTATTAATATGTTTGATTTGATAGGACCCAATTAGATCTTGGGCCGAACTGCCCCTCCCCACGTTCGCAAAAGACCCAATTAGACTTTGTTCTCTATTCACCATCTTGCCTTTGAAAAGAAAAGCGATGAGATGATGAGAAGACACAACACAAACTGGGAAGAGTGTAAAGCAAAAAATGGCGGTTGAAATCCCGAAGGATCTAATAACCCAACTCCAGATCTCACTTCGCAAACAAGCCAACGTCCCTTCCTACGATCCAAACGACTCCTCGCTTCCCACTCTACCTTCCCTCCCTCACTCCATCTCTGACTCTCCCAACCGCTGCCTCCACTGCAAAGCCCATCTCCTCCGAGGCTCCGACTCCCTCCTTTGCATTTTCTGCGGCAAAAGCCAGACCAATAGCCAGGCGTCACCTCGGCCCATCAAATTCAAGTCCACTTCCGGTTACCGCTGGTTCCTCCACTCCCTTAACTTAGATGGATCTGTAAGTCACTTTTTTTTTTTTTTAATTATAATCAATATTATTTATCTGTTTAGGTTTTATATTTTATCATAAACAATGAGAGTAGTTAGTTTCTGTTGAAATTTATTGATAAAACAAAAGTTGGGTATTGTAGGAAATGGTGAGAGAGTCGTTAGAGGGGAATGAATCGAACAGAGGATCCCGAGAGGAGTTTCCGTTATCTGATCTTTTGGATTTAGAAATAAGATGGAATGATGCCGAGCTGGAGAAATTTGAATCTGTTTTGAAAAGGAATAATCAATTGAATTTGGCTGGACTTGATCTTGATGAAGATTTTTTAGCTGAAAGGAAAGGAGATTCTGTTTCAGTACCATCCCAAGGTACATTGGCAGTAAATAAAGAGAGTGATTCTACTGGGAGTAATGCAATTGAATCGCGTGAGAACCTTAGTTTGTTTGAGAATTTTCAGGGTTCTAAGAGTAGTGGTTCTGTTTCTGGTTGGCAGGCTGACTTTCAGTCTGCTGATTCTAAAACTGATCACGATGCTATTAGCTCGCAGTCGTTTGATCCTTTTGTGGGTTCCTCAAAGGATCTTTCTTTGCACATGGATACGGTCCTTGTACAGGGTAAAATTTTATTTCATGGAAAAGAAGAAGGCAATCAAACCTCTTCGGAATCCAGAACAAACGACTGGTTTCAAGATGATATGCAGAGTAATTCCTCTTCAGGGGTGAGAACAGAGAAAGAAAACATTCCTTCTTCTGGGAATCTTGACTGGATTCAAGGTGATCAAGCGCAAAACAATGCTAGTAATGCCCCTGGTAAAAGAACTACTGATGATGATGATGATGATGATTCCTTTGATGCTTGGAATGATTTTAAGGGTTCCACCTATGCACAAGATGCCGCTCATAGTTCTTCGGACCATACTGCTAATGGTATGAAGTCAATGAATGAAAAAGGTGGTAATACCTTTTCTGGGTTGGGGGTTGGCTCTGAATCTACTGTTTTGGAAATTCAACATGAGGTATCCAAATCTTTTGATCATTTTGCAGGCTCTTCTGCTGATCTTTCTACTCACATGGATAGTGTCTTTGGAACAGGAAAAGCAGTAGGTAACACAACTTCATCCCCTGCTACTAATTGGTTGCAAGATGATCTATGGAGTAATTCCACCTCAGGGATTCTTCAACATCTAGAGCAATCTGATGCTAATGTTGGTGATAAGGATGGTGGTATGTTAGGAGATCTAAGTAATTATTCCATGGGTATAAACAGAATTCAAGATGATCAATGGCAAACAACTAGCAATAAAGAAGCTGATAATGGAACCAATGATGAAGATGATGATTCATTTGGGGCTTGGAATGATTTTAAAAGCTCAAGTGTTGTGCATTCTTCAATAAGTTCTTGGAAAGAACCTGCTATCCATGCTAATTCTATGGAAGAAAAGAGTAGTGACCCTTTTTCTGGATGGGACACTGACTTTCAATCTGCTAATTCTAAAAATCATCATGGCGGATCCAAATCATCTGATCCTTTAGTGGGTTCCTCAATAGATATTTTTGATCACATGGATACTGTCTTTGCATCTGGAAAAGATTTAGTTGATGGGAAAGCAAAAGATGGCTCCAATGCATCCAATGCAAACAGCTGGTTTCAGGATGATCGATGGAGTAATTCTACCTCAAATTTAACTCGTCAAGCTGAAAATTTTGACGCTACTGTTGTTATGAATTCTGGAGCAGATCAGACTGTGCATAATTCTTCCTCCATGAAGGTTGATTGGTTTCCAGATGATCAATGGCTAACAGGCAACAAAAAGGCACCTGATAGAAAAACTGTTGATGAATTGGACAATTCTTTTGGAGATTGGAATGATTTTAAAACCTCAACTACTATGCAAGATGCTTTTAGTAATTCTTGGAAAGAAGCTGCTATACCTGATAATAAGACCATTGATTATAATGATGACTCGTCTGCTGCCTGGAATGATTTTACTAGCTCAACTAGTGCAAAAGATCCTTCAAGCATTTCTTTCGAACAAGCTGTCCATCATGAAAAGCCTTCTGTTGGGACTTCGGAAGCACACTTGTTCACTATGGATAGGAATTCATATAATAATAATTTTGGTAGTTTATCTCAACCTGATTTCTTTTCAGGGGCATTCAGCAGTCAAAGTGTCTCTACTGAAATTAATATTATGCTGCCTGAAGCTCCTGATTTAGACAGGTGTGTATGCTTGTTCTGTCAATTTGCTTCTAACAGAACTGATTTTTTAAAGTATCCTGCTAAACTCTATTTCAGTTATTTTATCTTTTCTATGGTTTAGTGGTCAATATTCTCTTCATTAGGGTAATTGCATTTTTTTAGTTTTAACTCAATTGTTTTAATATTATTGGATATATTTGAGAGAATATATTGGGAATATCAAAACAAGATGAAACAATTGCAGTTTCTGAGAGGAAGTTGAATTATTTTTTTCACATAGCTGAATTAGAAAAAGACTTACCACTTTTTTCTGCTTTTGGAGTTTCTTGCTTTTATGCTGATGTAACCTTTTTTTTTTTCTGTAAAATTTATGAAAGTAGAATAGGGTAGAGGGCATATTTGACTATGCCATCTCATAGATTGGATGGGGGTTTCTTTACAAGGCTGTTCTACGCCTGTGTACTGTACAATGTATTTTTTAAAAAGAAAAAGTAATTACAGCTATGCAACTTGGAGATGCCTGCTAGGGCTTAGGACATTAAATGAAAATGTGTTTGCTGAAAGGGAGGGATATTGATCTGGCATTCTGGCTTAGAATGGAGGGTGTTTGTTTTGGGTGGATAATCATGGCCTGCTGTCTCTCTGTCAGAGTGGAGTCCTTGAAATAGCAGCATTGCTGCAAATTCGGAGGTTTAATTTAACACTAACAATTATGTTTAAGCTGATCTATTCATAAGTTGGTTGAACTTGGTTCCTGTAATATGCCCAAAAAGATGGCTAATTTATGCTAAAGAGTCGATGATATATGCTTCCAAGATTTTGACATTTGATCAAGACTTTTATTTTTAATTATTTAAAGTGTGCTAAGCTATAGCTTAATTGATGGCTACACCCCATCTAAAAAGAGGTACTTTGTATCAGAATTTGATGAAAAGGATGAGTTAGACTGAGGCTAAAAACTTTATGGGTATCTTGTTATTTGTGACTTCATCTTTGTGGGGGATTTAAATGGCCAAATCATCTATGCTTTGTGCCAAGATGCACTCTTACTTTTGCAGGAAGACTTATCAAATTGTAGATTGACTCTTATGTGCTGTGTCAGATCTCTCCCTAGTACTTTCATTGCTATCTGAGCAGGGAATTTATTTTCAATTTTGTTTTTGTTTTTCCTTCCAATTCTTGAGATTAAGAACCTCTTTAGCTTCTCTTGTGAAACAACCTGTTTTGAATCTCTGTGCAAATACTTCTGGCTTTACTTCTTGCATGGGGACATGGAAACTACTTGTTTTTGTTTTCTTCCTGCTGAAGGTCATGTTAAATTCACGCCCATCCCTCACTGCTTCCGCTAAAAATGATGGGCTTAAATGAGCATACGCACAACAGAAGACTAAACCCGAGGAGAAATGTCTCATTGTTGCTTTTACATGTTTCAGGATGGCTGATGCAAATGTAAGAGGTGGTAATAATGCTGAAGTTGCAAAAGATGGAGATTTTTCCAGTGCAACAACAGCGTTAACAACCGATGATCTAGAGATATTGATGTCACAAATGCATGATCTATCCTTTATGCTGGAAAGCAATCTTTCAATACCTCCAATCCAGAAGTAGATGGATGTAATCAACTTTCTAAATATTGGGAGCTATTTTTTCCCCTCTCAAGTTTCTCTTCTTTTACTTGTTCTTGTCTGTGCTGTATTCTAGTTTTGATTGGTCCATGTGTTTGCATTCTTCCCTGTATCCAGTGGTGGTCCAATGGCGTTGTTGTTCCTTTTATGTTAGCATAATGTATTATGAAATGTTTAACGAAATAAATAGAACTATCTTTTGATCTTTTTTTTTTTTTCAAGTATAATACTAGAAAAGTTGCTTATTCTAAACTGCATTGTCAGTACAGGTTTAACTTGAACAATGCCAAGCTATAATCATACCATACTGCACAAAGAAGGTTGGGTAATGAATGTGCACAAAGTTGGGTGATCTATAAAGATTAAATAAAAATCTAATAGAGTGGTAGTGGAAAGGAAAAGAAAAATAAGAAAATTAAAAAGGAAAAAAAAAAAAAAAAAAACCCAACTGCTCTGTGGACGTTCTAGCCATGCAGACGATGATATAGAGTTGAAATGGCTTTGATATTTCTACCAAAACAAAAAAGGCTTTGATATTTTTTTTAGTTAATACGTTTTTTATGTATAAACTTTGAAAAAAATATACACCTAAAGAAATAAAGGCTAAACTTTTAAATTATGTATCATATTAACTTAAATTATAATATCACTTTTCATATTAGTATATATATGTGATGTTTGATAAATACTATCAGATTATATATTTTCCACACAAACTATTAACATATTTTTCAATGTAAATTAAAAATACAAATATTTAATGCTTGAGCCATAAAAATTGTGTACAATTAATAAATTATTATTTGTCGCATGACATCAATGTGACAATCATATGATGTTATTACAAGATATTTAATATTTTTATTTAACAAATGATATACATATAATAAAATTATACTAATTAAATATCATATAAATGAGTTAAGTTAATAATATTAAAATTTAGATTAAAATGATATACTATTTGAAAGTTTAGAATATAAATTTTGCTTTTTATTTCTTTAAGTATGGATTTGTATATTTTTCTAAAGTTCAAATATAAAAAAAATGTAATTTAATTTTTTTTTTAATAAAGAAGTCACATCTTGAAGATTAAAAAAATTACAAATAATAAAATTTAAACCTCAAATTTATTAAATATCAATTCTTAAATATATTTATATAAATCAATTAAACTAAATATTTCCCTTTTATCACAAAAACCAAGCATGTCAAATTATTAGAGTTCTTTTATTACTAAGCTCACCTAAAGTAAAATGTTAGAAAGTTCTCTAAAAATCCTAGAAAGTGAAAAGAATATGTCGGAGCTTAATGAAACAGGTAAATGCTAACTTTAGCAAGCGATACTTCCAACAAATATTTTATCATAACTTCAACTCAAACCACCCATGACCCAACCAAGGTAAAATCATACGTATGTGCAAAAAATAAATCATGACTCTCAGATTAGAGCGCAGAACAATGCACTACTTGTTTTAAAAATTAAAAATTTTCTTTGTAATTTCTTTATTGATCAGTGATAGAGAAATTGATAAAGAAATTATTTGCCACACCGTAAATTTATTGACGAATGCCTTTATATATAAATATAATTAAGTACATAATTTCTATTGATGGGCTTCAACGAAATTGCGCATCAATCTAATCTACTACTAATCAAATAAGCCATCACAGATTTTTAGACGATGAAAATCCTTTTGTAGGTAAATCTTGTTAGGATCTGTTTGATGAAACACTAACAATGCAGTGAGAATCCTTCTCACGATCTGTTGGGGGGACCAAATTTACAAAGGTGCTTCAAACAAACTCTTACAGAACTGCTATTAGGATATAATTGCTTGAATTTAAAATCGTATGCATATATATATATATATATATATATATATATATACACTATATAGAGTTAATTCGTAAATTAGCTCAGAATTATATATTTTTTATGATTTAATATTTTAAATTTATTTTCGTTAAATAATTTATATCATTGACTAATAATATTAGATGAAATAATGATGTGACAAATATTGATTAATAAAATATATCATGTATCAAGATTTTATCAGTCAATTTCTTATCACCTTAACATATTATTAATGAAATAGATGTTTGGGACAAGTGATATGATAAAATGAAAGCTGAGATACAAGACAGTAAATTTTTTTTCTATAAAACCAATTAGTAAAAGTGATACAGTTCAATATTAAATTATATATTAACACTAATATATGTTGATTGTATTTTCGGGTATCTTAGCTGGAGGGGAGCTAGTTGGAAGTTGAAGGTAAAGTGATTTGGACTTACAACCAGAAAGCATGGTAGAGTTAGTTTTCTTGGATGCGTTACGATATTCAAGTCAGTAAAATGTTTAAAGTTTAAAGAAAAAAAATATGAAGTGCACTGAGAAAGTTACAATGGAAGAGAATGTTTAAATTTTACATATTTATATCTCTTTTTTTATCTTATATATGAGATGAAATATGATGATTTGATTGAAATAATCGACAGTTGATGATAAAATCATGTAAAATTCGAAAAAAATTTATGTGTGTAGCTATGAATTGTATTTAATGATTTTAAACAAATGTAGGTTACATTTAATGATTTTAGATAAATTGCAAGTCAAATGTTTAATTCTAAAGTGATATCTTGATAAAAAGTCAATGAAACTGTCGGACAAACATTTATTTGATGAGTAATAAATTAGTTTTATGACGAGGTGATGTGATAGTTAAACATGTATTGATTGAACGTATAAGAGATTTGATTTTGTTGACTGACTAAATAGGTATAGCAATGTTAATGTTTCTTGTTGACGTTACCCATCATTAACAACTCAATTAAACACGTAGGAAGTGAATGAAGAGCCGTTGGTATCCCTCACAGCTTCCCTACCCACTTGACTCATCTTTTTCACTTTTCGGCACCTCACTATCACCATCCATCAAGCATTTTATGGCTTTGCCAATTTCGTCTGCCATCACTACATCGCTCTTGCCTAGCATAGAATCTAATCTCTTCTCCACTGCTAATCCTAAATCTTTCACCATTTGTAATGCGTTGAGTTGTTGTTCTGCGCACATTGGCCAAGTCAAAATGGACATCCCATACTATAAACTCTCTAGAATTGAGTTCCATCCACAATGTGAAACAAAGCCTTCGATGGATTTATGGGCAAGGACCTCAACTTGCGGAGCCCAACCACAGACCATTCCCCTTCCTTTCGTACGTTGCAAGAACCTTTCAGGCATAATTTCCTTCAGATTGGTGCAATTATTGGGCCTAATTCCCAACCAATTGTTATTTGGACTTCATATTGGTAGTGACCAAAGGAATCGATACTCGTATTGCTCGAACCCCTCTGTGATCTCTATGGCTTGTCTTTCGTTGATGGAATAATAGCTTCCAAAACTGAGGGAAACCACAGTTGACGGGGGTTGATTGTCAAGCCATTGCATGATCTCATCGCGTTGAACCTCATCGCACAACGAACTACTCTAATTGCCAAGGTCAAGTATCGACCCTACAAAGTAAAATGGTGGCATGTCATACTCGAACCGAGACCTAATCGCATGAGATTCTAACTCTTAACCGCATGAGATTCTAACTCTTAACAATGATGGCCCTGGTCTCGTTGATTCCTCTTATGACATTTATGAAGCAAGTATACCCACCAGTCTTGTCAAACAAAAATAAGGGTATAAGTTTATAAGGAACCGAGTTTGCATAGCTTAGGATAACTAATTCTCCATTATCAGAAGCTTGAAACGCCCTGCCAACTTGATCATGTCGAGTAACTACGTGTAATGCGAATCCAAGATAGGCTGTACTAGAGGTGTAGAAAAGATACGAAAGGAGGCCAAGTTCATTGCCCATATCAATCATCGAAGTAGTAAATGCGTCAACAACAAACCATGCAGCAGAGCCAGAATAATTTGGTAAAACGTGATTGATGATATAATCTTTGATATTCAACTTTTGACTCTCCAAAACTCGAATTGAAATATTTCTGGGCATTTTGTAATGCTTAATGGGTCAATTTTTTTTTTTAGAAAAATTGATAAATCATAGTCGAGAATAAGCCAACAAATGAACCGACTAATGTTTGGATCTTGAGGGCAAGCAATAAGTTTTGTTAGGGCATTTTAGGGTCCAAAATATAAAATGGACCTTTCACTGCAGAGTATAAGTCACTTATTAAACGGGGTAATTTGATCAATTTGGTTAAGTTGACGTGACAGACAAATCTAAATTTTTAGGCTTCCCATGAGCTTAGTCGCCTCGGCTAATCACATCTTGATATATGAGTATGCTGATTTATCATCTTTGATTGAATTATTGACTGTTAATTTATCTTAGGCCCATGACATCAAACCTAGCTCTATTATTCTAAACTTAGGTCACCTAGGCCTAGTGTTCTCATGATATAGGTATAAATATCTCTTTTTCGATACTTTTAAATTAATCAAAACTTTAACTTTTATACTTATTTTTTACCTTTTCTTCCTTCTCACTTTTTGATTGAGTATTGATTTGAGCATCGAAAAACAAACATTAAAAAAAACTTTTAGACCTTTGCCATTTACCTTCCTCTCTCTTTTGTGTTTTTATCCTTACAAATAGATCAGCCCCGATATGTTTATAATTAGGACTGTGATTGAGAAACGATTGTCTTGACCAAACAATCACTTAGCAAACTTAACATGCAAGACAAGTTGGTAGAGATGGGAGGCATCCTAGCTCCATTTTTTTCCTTTTTTTTGTCGGTGACCTCTGGTGGGTGGTATCACAGCAGTTTTTGTTTAAGAGTTTTTTTTTATCTGGTCGAATACGTAGTCTGCTCACTTTTATTGACTGCTCACTTTTATTGAGTCAGTAGTCGAGAGAATTTCTCACTTTTATTGAGTTGGTAGTTGAGAGGATTTCTATCTTCAGAATGATTGAGCACTACTATTACTATTGATCTAGAAATTGGGGTGTTGTAAATACATCACCAAAATTTTTTTATACACTTCAAAAATTTTCTTCCAAAAATATTTATATAGCAAATACCAAATTTAACCTTTAGCAAATGACAAAAATATATTTAATAGTTTATACACTTCAAAATCAATTTTTAAATCTCAAAAATTAATTTTCAAGAGTTATATTGTGCTTTCCAAAATTTATTTTCGAGATAGTAATATAATTTTTAAAAATGAATTACTAAGAACAAAATATAACTTTTGAAAATTCATTTTCAAGAATTTTTTGAGTTATTGAAAATCATTTTTCAATAATTTTTTGAGTTCTTGAAAATGAATTTTTGAGTCATTTTGTATTCTCGAAAATCTATTTTTGAAAATATATAAATTTTTGTTTAAATATATATTTAATTATAAAATCTTGATAACGTTTAATTTTAATTTAAATAATATTAAAATAAATAATACTAAAAAAATTAATCTCTTTATCAGTGTCTGATACGGAAAAATCAGGATTCCTAATCTTTGGGCCATTGACAAATGTTGTCAACAAACTGACAATAAAGACTAATGATCAAAAGATTAGATATTGTCGAATTTACTAGTTTGCTAATGACATTGTTAGCATCAATGTTCTATAAGGTGTTCAAGCTTGGACTAACATGCATGCACATCAATGTTCTATAAGGCTTTCCCAAGCATATATAGTTCTTACGTTGAGATGCAAAGGTGAAATTGCAGCTAAATAAGGAAGTGACAGGGCATATTTATCTTAAAATCATGATTTGAAAATAAAGTAATGAGGGAAGTAATTAAGGGACTTTTTTCTAGATTCTTAAGTGCCACTCACCACCACGACCTCTCATTCAACCCATCTTTTTTTTTTAGAACCCGATTTACCCGAACTATCTTCGTCACCGCCACTGCCACCACCACAACTTGAACCTCCAGGCTTGGACAAGTTACTAGTTCCAAGCACTGAAGCCATCACATTTTTTCCCTTTGAAACGGAAAAAACTCTCCTACGACTTTTTTTATCCTATTCAACCCCGAGGAAAAGGCTAATAGGGGAGACACTTAGGAGAGCCAGTCCTTGGCTTCGGCTTCTTAGAGGTAGAAGAAGAGGGCTTAGCAGCTGAGGTTTGGGGTCTTTGGGTTTGAGGTCCTTGCGTCTGAGTCCATCTTTGACTTGGGTTTGCTTGCAAGCTAGGGACTAGAAGGGAGCAGGAATTGGAAATCTGTTGGCACATAAATCAACTGGACTCTTTGAAAGTGACTACATGAATGCCACCTTAGTGACTAAATGTATTAACTTGACTAAGTTCAGGATTGACGTACTTGAGTTTAATCAGATGGCCCAAATTGTACAGACATTACACCATCAATCAAGAAAGCACATGAATTTATTAAATGACAGAAAACAACTCTTTGAAAGTGAATCCAAAATACCTGCACTCAGCAGTTCCTTAATTACAAGACAGCTATAATTTTTTCCGGATATTGATGATGTTTGTCAAGGTTTGTTATAAGCATTATCTATCATAAACTCAATCAAGCGGGCAAACGAAGTGAAAGAAGAGCCATTACTATCCATTACAGCTTCCTTACTCACTTGACTCATCTTTTTCACCTTGATCCGCACCTCACTGGCACTGCTATCAGCCCCCATCAAACATTTTATAGCTTTCTCTATTTCATCTGCCATCACTAAATCACTTTCGCCAAGCTTATAGTCCAATCTCATCTCCACCGCTAATCCCAAATCTTTCACCATCTGAAATGCGTTCCTTTGTTGTTCTGCGTACATTGGCCAAGTCAGAATGGGCACCCCATACCATAAGCTCTCCAGAATTGAGTTCCATCCACAGTGTGATACAAAGCCTCCGATGGATTTGTGGGCAAGAACCTCAATTTGTGGAGCCCAACTGCAAACCAATCCTCTTCCTTTGGTCCGCTCCGAGAACCCTTGGGGCAAAATTTCCTTGAGATTGGTGCCATTATTAGGCTTTTCTGACTCGTCATTCATTGGCATTTGTATTCGTACTGACCACAAGAATCGATGCCCGCATCGCTCGAGCCCCTGTGCAATCTCCCTGGCTTGTGCTTCATCCATGGGCACTAAGCTTCCAAAACAAAGGAAAACCACCGTTGATGGTGGCTGATCGTCAAGCCATTTCATGACCTCGTTACGTTGGGCTTTATCGCAGAGCGAACTACTCCGACCATGAAGGTCAAGGAGCGGACCCACCATGTAAAATGGTATATTATTTTCTAACTCTAACAGAGACTTAACAGCGTGACATTCCAACTCCGCAAAAGAATTAGTAATCATGGCTTTGGTCTCCTTGAATCTTCTCACAAGATTTAAGAAGTAATTGTACCAATTCTTGTCAAACAGTAATGAATTTAAAACTTTAATTGGAACCGGATTCATATAACCTGGAATAACCGACTCAGTATCGGGGGCTTGAAAGTCCTGAGCAACATTAGCTTGATCATGGCGACTAACCAGGTGTAACATGAATGCAAGAGAGGCTGCACTAGAAGTGTTGAAAAGATAGGAAGGGAGCCCAAGTTCATTGGCCACATCAATCATGGTAGTAGTAATCGTATCAACAACTAACCCTGCAAAAGATACTGAATCAAGTAAAACCTGATTGATTAAAGACTGTTTGACGTGCAACTTATGACTCTCGATATAGCGTAGTTTATCGAGCAGTTTTGGGGTTTGGGGAAGGCTTGGCAGAGCAAACTGTATTTGTGAGAGATCGATGAATCGTAGACGAGCATCAGAGGCAGCAAGTGATTCAGCGTATGTTCGGATCTCAGGGGCGAAAACTGGGTTTATGACTAGGACAGTGACTGAGAAACGATCATCTTGATCAAGCAACCGCTTTGCAAACTCAACATGCGAGACGAGGTGGCCGATGGCTGGTGCGGCCATGAACACTATCTCCATTTTTTTCATTGTTATTGTCCGTGTAATTTTTGTCAGCGATGGTGGTTGCAATTGTCCATTTCGGGTTTTATTATATATTGAAGTTTACAGCACTGTTGCATTAATTACATAATTAATTTTGTAGTTGAGAGAGGTTTTATCGTCAGAAGCTGAGTGGACAGGAATATCGCCCAAATTTTTTTTTTAAATATTTAATAAAAATTTTAAATAAATAATATGATAGAATTTAATTTGAAGATTAATAATATTAAAACATATTAAAAATATTATTTATAATTTAATTTTTAGTTATAATTATATAACATAAAATTTTATTAATATTTTTATTAAAAATATTTATTTAAAAAATACAATAAAATTTATTAAAATTTATTTTAAATTGTATACATTTAATTTATATAATAAAATTTTTAAATTTATCAATTTTAACTTTTATTTAATTATTTGTAATAAAAAATCACACAATCTTTATCCCAAATACTTCGAACAAGTATTGTAAGAGTTTTTTTTTTTTTTTTTAAGTACAATAGTAACAATTTAAACGAAAATCCATTTGAGTGTAATAATATAATAGGAGACTTTTGATTTGTAGAATATTAAATTTTAAAGAAAAATATGATATTCGAAAAAGAGTGATACTCAAGGTTTTCTTTCATTTTCAAAATATTTTATGTTTAGATTCATTCATTTGATTGAAAAAAATTCACGTATATTAATTTTTGAATAATTATCATAATCTTTTTAATATATATAATGATAACTTTTTATTAATAATAAATACAAAAAATGATAAATGATGCCTTTAGTAACAAAATAAGATAAATATTTTATTTGATTATTATTTTATTTATAAAATATCATCAAGGCGTTTGGTACTTTTTTGCCTAATAGAAATTGATAAGAAAAATTGTTATAGAAAGAAAATCAATTAATGCATTGGCCACTTTTTTTTATTTCGTGGAAAAAATAATAAATATTCCTTTTATTTATTTATAAAACGATCATTTAAGATATTTTTATACAGAAAATACCTTAAATAATTCTTTTATAAATAAATTAAAGAATTATTTAAGACTTTTTTTTTGTAAAAAATGCCTTAAATGATAAAAAAATGTTTAAGGTGATTATTTAAGGAGTATTATTTAAGGTATTTTTCAACCAAAAATACCTTAAATAATCCTGCTCTTTTTAAAAAGTATTATGGATTATTTAAGACGTTTTTAGTTGAAAAATACCTTAAATAATTGTGGACTATTTTTTATATGAAGATTATTTAAGGTATTTTCTAACTAAAAAAGTTTTAAATAATCTTGTTTTACTTTTTTTGGATTATTCCTTAAATAATATTGTTTTATTTTTTTTTGGATTATTTAAGACACTTTTTATATACAAATGCCTTAAATAATCTTTTTATTAAAATATAAATAAATTATTTAAGCCATTTAAGAAACCCCTTAAATGATCATTTTTAAAGGTTCATTCCCGTTCTTAAACCTTGAAAGACCAAAAGGCTAATATAGTAAACGATAAAAAGCTATATTGCGTGTAAACCCCTAAATCGTCAACCCATTAATTTTCCTTTTGGTTTCTTCATTTCTTTCATCGTCATCGACTGTCAATCACTCAAAGCTATCGCACCTCTTTTTTATCGGTATGTGCGTATTTTATTTTTTTGTACTATTTATATTTTTCGATATAAGTATTTTTTTCTTTCCTTACTATATATATTTATTTTTTTGTGTTTTTATGCATATTCCACCATCACCTACATTGCCTAATTGCCCTTCATTGCATGTATGATGTTTTTTTTGTTGTTTGGTTTAAATATTGTTGTTTGCTAAATGATTTTGAAAAAATTAGTTGTTATATTTGTACTTATCATTTGTTTTATATGAAACTTTTATTTAAGGTGAAAATTATAGTATGGCTTGTACCCATAAATATTATTGGTTGTAGGATGTTTTATGTATTTTGGTCTAGTAACTGTAGTAGATATTTGTTGTTTTTTACTTTGTGATATTTAGAGAGATAGTTTGGTATATTTTGTATAATTATGATCAAAATCATAAGTATTATGAAATCCAAAGAACATGTGTCTCCTGCTATTGAACATGAAGTAGACACACCCGTAGTGAAAAAAGAAAAGCAAAGAGATGTGGTAAATAAATTAAAGCAAGTGACATGAAAATTCACATCAACTTCAATCAAAGTAGGCAATTTGTGTCGAATAAAGTTGCCAAGTTGGCTAGTCATATTGGAGCGATCTTCCGTAGTAGTATTTTTATTATGTACCATAATAGACTGCAAGTTCCTGATGATAAAAAAAATCGTATATAGGAGTCGATTGTGGTATGTTTATTCAACAATATCAAAAAATTTGTTTCTAGTTGGAAATTTAATTGAAATAATGTTTTCATACTAATTGCTTGAAATTTATTAGGAACAATTTGATGTCTTAACTGAGTATAAAAAGCTTATGTTGCAATCGGTTGAGAAGGCATTCAGAGATTTTAAAAATAAATTAACAACCAATATATTTTACCCTTTGCTGATAATAGTGATTTGTTAACTGATCATCCATTGTCATATGTAAACGTTATTAGTTATCAAGAGTAGACACATTTTATTTGAGGTCGTCTATCAAAAAAATTTTCGGTATGCATACCTATTATGTTAATTATTTATAATATTTTGTGTAATATGTTCAATATCTTAATATGTGATTTATCTTTATTTTTTCAAAAAATCAAAGAATAATAAAAGAACATTCCAACCAAACAAGTATATCACCATCGAACATTGAGAAAAGATTATGCAAATATCAAACATGATCTTATAAGTATTCATATGCTTGTTTTATACTCATTTATGAATATTTATGAACATTTGGTTAATAGATTTTGATTTTTATATCGCCTTAATTTATCATGAATCATCTAGCTTTGGAACCAAAGTTCCTAGTTAGGATGTGTGGAAACAAAGACATATATAGAATGATGGATCGCTCGCAGATGAAGCAATAAAAAAATGGCTAAAAAGATTGTATGTATAACTGATAAATTTATCACGTATGATTAGTTTTGTGCTTGTATGCATGACTATATATTGTATAACTTTGTTGTTATGCACCATCTTATTGTGTTTCAAGATGAATTTACTATTAATCCAGTTAACAATCAATCAATTATGGCGAAGATCCTTTGTCTTTAGCATTAAGATCGAAAGAAAGACATGGTCGAGTTTGTGAGATTGGTAGATTTATGTTGCCATCAAAGTTCCTCAGTAATCAACCCAAACCCCTTCTAATGAAAAATGCAAAATATGAATCAATCATTTAGTAACAATAGCAAAGATTTGATGAGCAAGAGCAATGCCTAAATGATCAACAGTAACAACTCGCAGCTTTATAGATAATGTTGGCAGTAATACAGCCTAACATACTTAAATGATAGTTTTTTACTGACATTCAATAGGGACATGCGTTCATGAATCAAGTTTAGCAGCAAACGCAAACTCCGATAATAATCATTATTTTTATTTTGTTTATTCATTTAATATTTATTTGTAATTTATATTTATACTGATTTGGTTTTGATACTTATATTTCATTATATATTCTAACTGGATGTTGGGACTCAGAAGATAACCCCTATTAAGGTTGTCATTAATGCGTTATCTAATTATATATTTAATCATTTATCGAAAAAAAACGTCATTATCGTTGGGTCTGAGGATAGGTTATTTGATCATCCATCCATTTCTTACATTAGGGGGCCTGAGATTGAGGTATTTTTTTACCCTGGATGAAATATCAACTTCTGATATTATTGCCTATATGAGGTTAGTTTATCAATTAATTTAAATATTCAAAGTTAATATCTATTATTCTAGATTATGGTGTATTACTAACTAAGACTATTGATTGTTATCATGCAGCTTCCTATATAAAGAGATCAAGGCAAGACAAATGATTCATAGATTCAGATTCATTGACTTAAATGTGATTAGTCAGCAGAGTAGCACTCTCATTATTCGTGGTCATCATGTAGGCTAATGCATGAAAAAATGGGTCGATTATTTTTTGGTGCCTTATAATGCTGCATAAGTTCTATTTGTACAACTAAAATTCTAACTTTTATGACATCTAAGATGATGCCTAATATTTGTATATCATGATTATTTTGCAGGTGTCATTGGTAACTTATTGTAATTGATATCAATTCTTGGACGTCATACTTATTTAACTCTGCTCAACCAACGACAATGCCTAACCCCGATATTAATAATTTAATAAAATGGTATTACATGTTATTAATAAGAGATATATTGTGTTATTCACAATTACTTGTATTTTTGCATTTACTATTGTTTTTTTTGTTCAATTTAGGGGAATGACTGTAATTGATAAAAAAGCAAAGATAAATTGGGTGTCATTACCAGTAAATGTGAAATATATTCTTTTATGCTGAATTTGTTTGGATAAATATTTTTTAAGCCCACTAAATTTTAATTTTCAGGTGCCTCGTCAACCAAAAGTTTTCGAATGTGGATATTATGTCTTTCATTTTATAAGAAAGATAGTTTTGTATGATTTTATGAGTACACCATTCAAGGTTAGTATTAATTCCAAACAATAATAATACCTTTCAATAAAAAAGGCTAAACTTTGTGCTTGTTTAATAACATTGGCTTATAATTTTTTGTTTATAATGGGAGAGTAAAGAAAGCTTTATAAAAGATAAACTTGATAAAGTTCACAAAAAGTGATCTGATTATGTATTATCATTCGCTATACCTTAAGGCTGAAGAATGTTAATTGGCTATAAATATATGCATTACATTGGTTTTGGGTTTTTTTTTTTTTTTTTGTAAAAGCATGTTGGTTGGATATTTTTTAATTTTTGATTTGGGTATCATTATTGGTATATTTTTGTTTTATATCAATTGTAATATATGAAGACACATACAACGATAAGCACCATTTTGTAAAAAGTATTTTTATATGCCAATGTTATCAATTATAAATCCAAATTGTGGCGTAATATCAAAGTATTATGATGTTCATAATTTAAATACAAAAATAAAATTCATAGTATTACAAATATGTATTTGATTCACACAAGTACAATATTCGTTATAAATAAACCCATGTTTAACATGCCATATAATTTGCATATTTACAACCTTCTTTTTCCTTGCCTTAATTAAATAAATAGGTTTACAAAATTATACAATGAATATGTATACAGAATGTAGTGCGATCTATATGTGTTCAGGATGAGGAAAGTCAAACGATGGTTGATATATATTACATTTTTTTAACTGTTTCCTAATGTAATTACTTCTAAAAACAACCGGCATTGTAAAGAAAAACTCAATTTTGTGATTTTTTTTCAACATATACTCACCAGCAGTGAGTATTTCATCAGGCATGAATTCATCAAGTTGAATTATTTCATTGAAAAGTGACTTTCTTCTATCCATATTCTCGATTTCTATATGGAAGTAAGCTAAAATGCCCTCTATCACATTCACTGCAATCAATGATTGGTCCATCCTCGCTCCTAGAATGCTTTTTGCTTGAGAATGTCGTCCTAGTGTTGCTCGAAGCAACAAAACCAATTTCTTCGCCATTGTCTCCTCTCTCCGCATTTCCTTCGATATTGATATCAAACTCAGGAAATAAGTAACTATCATTAGCATTCAATGATTCAACTGCATTGGTTGCTGTTTTAGCTTGTCAACCGATTATTCTATCAGATCCAAATATCAATTTAATATCATCAAAAAATGGGAAAAGTTTGCTCATTAACCCTTTAGCATGTGGGTGTGACTGGCATAAGTTAAAGAAAATACGAATAAAATAAACCTATAGAAAAAAAGGTAAAAAAGATAGATAAGCCATAATATAATCTTAAAAACCTTACTCGAACTAACTTATCAAATACTTCTTTCTCAACTATGACATATTTTTCTTGATCATTCTACCCAAATCCACTAGAATTTTTTATTTCACAAATTGTGTGATATTGTCTCTTAGGCAGCTTAACCCTGGATTTGAAGTGGGGGGTGGCTTTAAGCTATGAAGTAAGAATAAGTTGCTTCAACAATCGTTCAATGTAACCTAGATATCTGACGCAAAATGGCCCATTATCCTCTCTTCATCTAGGATCTTTAGCCAAAAAATGTAGACATTGAACTAGATGAAAATTTTCTTCTCAAGTTATATGAATGGTTACTAATGCCTAAACTATCCAATCTTCTTCTGGATATGCCTCGAATGGATTACGATGGATTGGCATGCAATGAAGACATGTTTAATCCCTAATCATATGGTACGATATTATGAAACAATATCAATATAGTAAAGTAAAAAAATCAAGGAAATGAAATAAATGAACACACATGGAAAGAAAGAAAAAAAGTGTGTATTCCAAATTGTAATATTTATTAGACACTCAAGAGCACCTTAAATATATTGTAACCATATATTTAAGATTGATATAAAGCAAATTCTACACTCAACGATATGGTACATACAATAAAAACTATTAGGTAAACAAATAATAAAATACAAAATATATCTATAATGTTATTATCTCCAGAATTACAACCAATGGGTAAATATCTCATTAGTCAGATTATCTCTAAATTGAGTCTAAAAATCAAATGGCTCAATATACGTAATTTTGATGTTCAGATTCATTTGGTTGGAAAATATTTTCATAAGCAACATCCATTTCAATAGAGTTAAAAACCATTTCAAACCTAATAAAATTATAAAGAAGGCAACAAGCATAAATGATTCTAAATTGTGTCTTAATTGAATAAAATGACTTATCCCTTAAAATTATCCATCTAGCTTTCAATATACAAGACATCTCTCGATGCAATTTTTTGCTTGAGAATGTTTCATATTGAAGTATTCCTATAGGGTCATTGGTTGAAGTCTTGCCCTTCAGTCATTAAGATAGTATCATTGACCTCAATAAGGTGCTAAGAATCTTTTTCCATTTGTGTATCCGGCATTACACAAATAGTAATTATCTGTTAAAACTCTCAACAACATTAATAAAATAGAAATAAGTTGTTTCATTATTAACATTACATGAACATAATAAAAATAATACCTTGTGGGATCCTCAACCCATTCTTACGTGTAATGACATCATTTAACACTTTATCATCTATTGCAAAACCTTCATATCGCGGTAAAATATATATGAATTGCATATCTGAGGTGTAAACACCAAGGACATTGGTAGTAATTTCATTTTTTTTAGTCCTGTATCTAGTCTTGTCAACTGCGTCTACGTTGACTTTGATGTATGTCCTATCTAAAGCACTCAAACAACATTTGAACCATTTTCATCTATTATTTGTTGAATTTTTTGATATGGGTTTGGTTTTTTAACAATAACGTATGCAATCTTAAAACAAAATTCAACACAAAATGGAATTATTTACTAATCATCTCTCTAGATTTAGCTATTTGATGCTTCATAACTCTATTTTTTGTATGATAGGTAATGATGTGGATGAAGCTAATTATTAATTATTTTATTGACATATGTGTAGATAACTGTAATTCCCCTTTTGCTGTAAGCAAATGATGTAATTTTGTAAAAGTTCTCTTGTCCATTTTAGTATTATCTAGACATTGTATATCGTTATCAAAGACTATTACGTTTAAGTTTAACTCTCTAATACATAGCCTATCATAAGATGTTCCACCATAAGATAGTCTATGTCATATTTTTACGTTAATATTTAATAAAATTACAGTAATAAAACATAACACATGCAATAAAGTTTACATCTAATTTTAATGCATCATAAGTAATGTAACCAATTGCATATTTCTTCTTAGTGATAAACCAGCCATAATTATTTAGAAGACATAATATCGTTAAAGTTGAAAATATAATGGAAAACAAATCTTGGCATATGGTAGATGGAGTCGATCAAACATCATCAAATAAAATATAAATCATAAACAAAACATTGAAAGATTGGAATGAGTTAAAGCAAATTAACCACAAAACAAGGCATTCCATATATACAAACGTCATATTTGATATGTAAATTATAACCTTTTCTGCTTCACGATTAGATGTTAGAATGTTCATATTGTTAGAACACAATCATCAAAAGGGAAAAATTTTTAAATGGGACAATTAAGGTAGTTGTAAGAAGAAATGCCTCAATTGATAATTATTTAAGGCATTTTCCCACATAAATGCCTTAATCATTTGTCTATAGACATGTCTGAAAAAGATTATGTCATAACATTTTGATCTATGAAAATAAAAAGATTTATTTTAAATTATCAATTAAGGCATTTAAATTGGGAAAACATTTTAAATAATTGAGGCAAAGATTATTTGTGGTGTTTAAAGAAAAAAACGCCATATTTGATGATCATTTAAGGCGTTTCTGTGGGAAAATGCCTTAAATGATCATCATTTATGGCGTTTCTTCAACTTAAATGCCTTAAGTGATGGATTATTTAAGGCATTTTTTCATACCAAACGTCATTAATTGCAATAAAAAAAGTTTTTAGCATCAAAAACATACAACTAAGTTGTAATCACTTTCAGATATGCTTTTCAAAAAGGTAATGATTATTTTATAATTTTTTATTTAGGTCAAATTTAGAAATAATACAACTTTTTCCTTCAAAATTTTAGAATACCATAAGGAGATGTGAGTTTCTAATTTTGAGACTTTAGATACTATTGAAAATCTATCATTTTTTCTCATAATAAGATTACCCTACACTAAATGTGAGAATCAAATACCCACCATCAAAATTCTAAAAAAAGTTTTATAAATTCTTTCGAATCAAATGCCCTTTTAGAGATGAGAAAATAATAAAGATGAGAAAATAAGAGATATTTTTAATAGAAAAATTATCATATTCACTTACAATTTATTTCTCATATTTGAATTCTAGCGTTGATATGAAAAAGAATGACTTTTTGTGTATGCCCAAAGTTTCAGTTTATCCATGAGAAAATGTACGGTTGAACCCCAAACATGCCACGTGTCAACATTTTATTGGCCTTTTTTTTTTTGCTTTTTTTCTTTTTTTTTATTTGACTTTTTTGGCCCTTCAAGTGACGATGTACGGGCTACCCATATGATGTTTAGCATGCCATGTGTCATTATTCTATTCACCCTTTTTGCTTTTTTTTTTTCCTTCTTTTCTTTTTTTTTTCTTAAATATTAATAAATTGTTAAAAAATTGTAAATATATATATATATATATATATATTTGTAAAGATTGTATTTTTATGTTATGATCCATTATACCAAAATTTTTCTTATTTTTTCTTATTGACTCTTTTTTACTTTTCCTTTTTAAAATAAAGAAAATGATTAAGATTTTTTTTTCTTTTTAAGCACACTTGAATGATATATAGTTTACAGTTTCGTTTCCTTTGACTGTTGCATGTCATTTTGTGAGTTTTACTTTTTATTTTTTTATTTTTCTTTAACATTATTTAATAAATTCCTTTAAAAATTATAAAATTATATGTATTTTTGTATTTTTTTTGTTTAAGAATTGCTTATATCAAACTTTCTTTACCATAATTATGAAAATAACTTTCATATTATATTTGACTAAAATTACTTAATGTCCTTTAACAATAATTACAAAAAGAAATGCTCTTTTGTTTGCTTCGTATAATGCTTTTCCTAACATAATTATGAAAATATTCTTCATATTATTGTCTGAAATTATTATTATGCCTTTTAAGCAAAATTACAAAAATGTCTTTTTGATTGCTTAATCATTAGCATTAAATTTTAACATCTGTATAATAATATGAAATCCTTTCAATTACTTGACAATTAAATTATATGCATCCAAATTCTTATAATGCCTCTTTTAACATAATTACAAAAGTACCCTTCTTACCATAATTGTCAAAAATTATTATAATGCCTTTACAACTGTAATTACGAAAATGTTTTCTTACCATCGTATGCCAAAATTACTATAATGCCCATTTTATCATAATTATGCAAATACCTCGCATGTTATAATTTGTCAAAATTTTTATAATAACTTTTATCCATAATTACAACCGTTCTTTCTTACCATAATTACGTAAAATACCTATCATATTATAGTCTTACACAAATTTTAGTATTTTACACGATATTAATACACGAATCACTAAATCTAATATTTTTATTATATGTAGGAACCACTTACACCAAAATATATTTTGCTTTTCTTTTTTTGTTTTTTTTATTTTTTACTTTTTTAAATAAAAAAGTAATTAAGATTTTTTTTTCATTATAATACATTTGAATGATGTGCAATTTATTGTCCCGTTTTTTTTTGTTATCGCATTTCGTTTTCTAGGTTTTACTTTTTTTCTTTACTTCTCTTTAAAATTTATAAAATTATTATTATAAATATTTTTTAAAGATTTTTTTTATATTTGAGACCTACTTATATAAATTTTTTTTCCTTTTTTTAATCTTTTTTTACTTCTCTCGAATTTAAATTTTTTAAAATATTTAATAAAAAATTTTTAGATTTATTTCCTTTTTTTTAATCTTTTTTTACTTCTCTCGAATTTAAATTTTTTTAAAATATTTAATAAAAAATTTTTAGATTTAATTTTTTCGTAAGGGCCACTTGATACCAAATTATACATCACGTGTTTTTTTTCTTTTTTTCTCGTACCAAAATTGGTAAAAATTATTATAATGCCTTTCTAATATAATTACGAAAATACCCCTTATATTATATTTGACTAAAATTATTATGATATCATTCAAATATGATTACAAAAAAAAATCTCCTTTTAATTGCTTTTTCTAATGAATCTCTTACCTAATTATGAACATACGTTTCATATTATGATTGATCAAAATTACTATAATGGCCTCTACCCATAATTACAAAAATATCCTTTTGATTGCTTTATAATTGCGTATTAAATTTTAATATCCATAAAATTGACCTAAAAAAAATTAGTATCCATACAATAATATGAAATTAATTCCTTTAAAAATGATTATTATGCCATTTTAATTACCTAATGATTGAATTACATATATCCAAATTGACTGTGATGTCCTTTTTTTTTATGATTAACAAAAATTATTATAATGCTTCTCTTTACATAATTACTAAAATGCCCCTCGTATTATAATAAACCGAAATTATTATAAAACCTTAACAACCATAATTACACAAATGCCTTCCTACCATCATTTGCTACATTTACTATGATGCTCATTCCAATCATAATTATGAAAATATCTGTCATATTATAGTTTCTAAAAAATACTATAATACCCTCTAACCATATTTATGAAAATGCATTTTTATCATAATTACGAAAATGTTACTTATATTATAATTGGATAAAATTATTATAATATCCTTTAATCACAATTACCCAAAAAAACCCTTTTGATTGCTACATATAATAACTTTTCAACCATAATTACGAAAATACCTTTTATATTGTGGTTAGCTAAATTACTATAATATCTTTTAAGCATAATTACGAAATATCTTTTTGATTACTTCATAATTGCACATTAAATTTTTACATATATACAATAATATAAAATTAATCTCCTTATAAATGATTATGTTGCCCTTTTCATTACTTGACAACTTATTTACATGCATCCAAATTGACTGTAATACCTCTCTTTCAATGATTAACTAAACTATTATATGCCCTCTTAACATAATTACTAAAATACCCATCTTATCATAATTAGTCAAAATTATTGTAATGCCCCTATAACCGTAATTACAAAAAGACCTCATACTATCATTTACCATAATCACTATAATACCTTCTTACCATAATTATGAACATACCCCATTATGAAAATATCAATTTGTTTGCTTCGTAATTATGCATTACATGTGAACATCCATACAATAATATGAAATTAATCCTCTTCGAAATGATTATAATGTTTTTTTAATTACTTGACAAGTTAACTATATGCATCCAAATTGACTGTAATACCTTTATTTCTATGATTAGTTTAAATTATTATAATACCTTTTTTCATAAAATTACTAAAATATCCTTTTTACCATAATTAATCAAAATTATTGTAATACCCTTATAATTATGATAGCAGAAATGCCTTTCAACCATATTTGCCAAAATTTTTATAATGCTTTAAACCATAATTACAAAAATGCCATTTATATTATGATTTTACCAAAATTATTGTGATACCTTTTAATCATTGCTCCTTTTACCATAATTATGAAAATACCCCTCATATTATAATTTGCTAAAATTATTATAATACCTTCTAATCATAATTACAAAAAATGGCTCTTTTTATTACTTCATATAGTGCCTATCCAATCATAATTACGAAAAATATCTCTCATATTATGATTGACTAAAATTATTATAATACCCTCTAAACATAATTATGAAAATACCTTTTTAATTATTTTGTAATTACGCATTAAATTTTAACTTACATACTATAATATGAAATTAATCTCATTACAAATGATCATAATACCCTTTTTAATTACTTGACAATTGCATTACATGCCCATTACAAATGATCATGATGCCTTTTTAGTTACTTGACAATTAAATTACGTGTATCCAAATTGACTGTAATGGTCCTATTTTAATAATCAACTAAAATTACTATAATGTTCATCTTAACATAATTACTAAAATACCTCTCTTACCCTAATTGGCCAAAATTACTATAATGTTCATACGACCATAATTACATAAATGCCTTTCCACCATAATTAAGAAAATTCTCTAATATTATAATTTTTCAAAATCATTATAATACCCTTTTAACTATAATTACAAAAATACCCTTTTAATATAAGTACAAAATACCCCTCATATTATAATTAGCTAAAATTACTTTGATACCTTCTAATCATAATTACAAAAATTACCCTATTGATTGCTTCATATAATGCCTCACCTATCATAATTATGAAAACACTCATCACATTATAATTGACCAAAATAACTATAATACCCTTTAAGCATTATTACGAAAATACCATTTTGATTGTTTTATAATTACATATTAAAATTTAACATTCATACAATTATAAGAAATTAATCCCTCGAGAAGTAATCATAATGCCATTTTAATTACTTATCAATTGAATTACATGCATCCTAATTGATTGTAATGCCTCTTTTTTATATAACTAAAATCAATATAATGCCCTTCTCAACATATTTACTAAAATACTTCTTTTATCATAATTGAGCAAAATTAATATAATGCACATGCTACTATAATAACTAAAATTCCCTTTATCATCATTTGTCAAAATTACTATAATACTGTTCCTACCATAATTACGAAAATATCTCTCATATTATAATTTATCAAAAACACTACAATACCCTCTTGTCATAATTACAAAAATACCTTTTTATTACTACATAATTACATATTAAATTTTAACATTCATACAATTATATGAAAGTAATCCCATTGGAAATTATTATAATACCTTTCTAATTGCTTGACAATTGAATGACAAGCATCCAAATCGACTATAATATCTCTATTTTTATGATTAACTAAAATCATTATAATACTCCTCTTAACATAATTATTAAAATATCTCTTTTATCATAATTGATAAAGTTATCATAATATGTCGGCAATCATAATTACAGAAATGCTTTCCCATCATCATTGGACAAAATTTTCATAAGGCATTTCCTATCATATTAAAATTATTGATTTTTTTTCTTTAAAAAAATTAAGTAGAATGGGTGATGATATTAATAGACTTTGATTTCATGGGTAAATGGGTTTAAATTTGATAATTGCTGGATGTTGGTAGTAGATAAATATTTTATCAATATATTGGATTGTTATGTATGTGTTATTGGATTTTGATTTAATTTATATAATTTTTTTTGAAAAAATTTCTTTTATTTAAAATAGAAGTCTATACAAGTTTAATTATGATTAATTGACACAATTCAAACATTGCTTTTTTATTTTGTCAAAAAATTACATTTTTCAAAAAAATAAAATATATTAATTTTTATTATTAAATAAAAAATTAAATATTTTATATTTTATAAAAATAAAAAAATTTTGTAACCCAAGCGAATTCGGGTCTTTCTCCTGGTTTACTATAATTTTACTCATTTTGACTTCCGTTGGACCTTCATTCAAACTGGCACATGCTACTCTTGGCTTTTTTTTCCCCCTCTTCCGCATTTCTTTTCATTTTCCCTTCTTAACGCACCATTTTGGTGCAAAGAGAGAAGCCTCAAAATTTTTTTTCGTTTTTCCATTCCATCTCTCTCTAAACTCCTTCATTTTTTCATTATCCTTTCAAAAGGAAAAACAGCCACCTTTATTGCCATCATCAACGGAACCCCCTCCCCTCAAACCAATACACCCCATCACCATCAATCACCGGGTCCCAAGCTTAATATCGAACCACCACTACTTACTGTTCTCACCTATCAATCGACCCCATATGAGCAGCACATTTAGACCACAAAAAGCATCACTATCCACCATTATAGATCCAAAACATCAATAGCCCACACCACCATCGATAGCAATCCCAAGCCTATCTAGCTATCATCAAACACTTCCAACAGCCTTATCAAGCAACCCGAAACACACCAAAAAAAAAAAATTTCCCCAGACGAGATTCCCCTATTTATCATTTTTAAGACAAAAAAACACACAAAGAAAAAGCCTCATTTCCCTTTGGAAAAGCCAAGTAAAAAAAAAAAAAAAACACAAATAAAAAGGAGGATAATCCTTTGGGTTGTGGGTTTAGGGAAACTTAAAATGATTTGAGCCATCAAATTTAGCAAGAAAGAAGGCTAGGATGAAAGGAAGAACTTGTAAGGACGCAATGTTTTGACCAGCAGAGTGCAAACTTTTAAAATGAGGAGACTCGCGACTTTCTCTATAGATTTAGGCATTATATGATTTTTTTTTTTTTTTGAAATACTAACATCAGAACATGAAAAAGGGAACCTAAAGGAAGATTTTGATGGAATCTGAGGCCGAATTGGCACTGACGAGCGGTGATCGAAGTCAAAGCTCAGTGGATGACATGGTGACCGGTGCTGAAACCTAAATTTAGGGGTGTGATCATTGTTTTCTATTTTAAATGAGAGAGTTTGAGAGAGAACGATCAGCTTTAGAAAGAGCAGGAAATGAGAAAAATGAAATAAAAAAAAGTTGGGTTTTACAATGGAAAAAAAAGTGATCAATCCGAGCTCGAACCCACTGCCCGCTTGCCTGACGCACACGACTTGTGCCTAAAGCTGAGTCATCGCATAAAAAGTTGGTAGAAAAATATCATTCAATTTAAATAATTTACTTTTTGTTAAATACTTTTTTACCGTAAAGTGAATGGAAAATTAATTCTGATTTGATTTCAGTTTCATCAAAATGACTATTTTATTAGATTGATAGAGAAAATTATTTTTCCTTTTATTTGAGAGTATTACATTTGCGAATAATTATTTTCTTTTCAACTGCTGTATTAATGCTGTATTAATGAATATTAATACACCTGTATCATTTTCTTTTCAACTGTTGTATTAATACTCATTAATACAGCATTAATACTCGCACATTGTGAATGGTTGTATCATTTTCTCTATCAATCTAATAAAATAGTCATTTTGATAGAGAAAATAATTTCAGTATTAATAAAATCATTTTATTAATGCTGTATTACATGTGCGAGTATTAATACTGTATTAATGAGTATTAATACACCTGTATCATTTTCTTTTCAACTGCTGTATTAATGCTCATAGAGCTTATTTCATATTTATTTAGATGTCAAAGTTATCTTACTTCATTACTTATAGATTGTTTGTTATAGCTTTTTAAAGAAATTTTTTACCTTCATAACTTTCTTTAACTTAATTTTTTTATTTTTTTCAAATGAGGAATTAGTACTGTCTTTACTTGTTTAATTAATATTCTTTATTTTCAATTTTACCTTCTAAACTCTGTAAAATCATGTCATTTAACACTTCAATTCTCATTATAATGGTCTGACCTCTTTTTTTCTCCACATATTTTTTATTTACATTGTTTGTTAGTTTATTTCCTTTTTAGCTATTCATGGCTTTCTTGTTTTGTAAGGGTTTCAAAGGAATGACAAGTGGTGCTTGAAGATACCGAAAAAAGTATGTAATTGCATTGTTTGGAACAAGCCGCAAAGGCATGTTATCAGTGCTTTATTTCTTTATTTGTTTTGTGATTTTTTTGCTAAAAAATTAATATTATTTCAGATTTTATGCTATTATTTTTTTATAATATGAATTTCATTTTTTTTTAGTTTTAGGGTTTTATATTGTTATAAATTAATGGTGTTTATTACAACTTTTGTTCTTATGATCTATTATGAATAATACTAGATATTTGAATTGTGATTATTGGAATTTTACATAGCTCAAATTTTGATTAGTGTATTTGATAGATTTCAATTTTAATGTTAAAAGTTAAGCATTAAGATGAGAGATTGTAACGTGTTGATTAAGATTTGAATAAAAAATATTTGTTATTGCATCAATACTAATATGTATTTATTTCTAATATGGAGATGACCTCCGATGATATTTCAAGTGCTTTATTTTTTGAAATTGTATTCATTAAGTTATTTTTTATCTTTTTTTTTTTTTTTCTAAATTGTTATGATTCTCTTGTGCCATTTTGTATAAAAATGACTTTCTTTGTTTATTGTTTGATTATTAATCCTTTCTTTGAAGAATATTTTCATTTACCCATATTCATCAAAGAGACTAAATCTTGATTTTCTTTTCCTTTTAATATAAGAATCTCATTGAATTATCCCTTTGCTCTCTTTATTTTTAATTTTTTTTCTCTATCTTCCGATATCTATTAGAAAGCCATAAGTTAACTATATTATTCAGTTTCATTGTCTATTTATAATTTATAATTGTGCCTTTGAAAAAAAATTCATTTTGGGTTAATGTTGATACATTTTTTAGCATGATTCTACTCTTAAATATTGAAATTAATATGATTTAATGGTGTTCTATGTCCTTATAATTTGACAATGAATGCTGTTTACAGATAGCTGGTTAACGTGGACCATCCTCATTCATATTTTTCATGAATATTTATTGTTCTTAGAAAATGAAAAATAAGTAGAAAGATACTTGAATCAGTTTCATTTTTGCATTACAAAATTTGTTAATATGATAATACATCATCTAAGTGATTGTTGATAAAATCAATTATGCTGAAAAAATGAAGAGGATTACAGGTACATACAAATAAAAGTCAAATTAATTTTTATAAAAAATTTAGAAAGTTTGGACTATGCGACACATGTACGCTCATAAAAAAGAATTTCCTTCTCTTAGGGGAAATTTGCAGCAAATGATCACTTGAAATCTGGTAATCATTGTTTTTTTTAGATAGTTCAGTAAGGGATATTCGACGTGATTGTCTATGGTTATTGTATATAAAAATTTGCTGGATGTGGATTAAAACTTAAATATTTTACTCTAATTTTAATTTAAACTATTATGTTTTTTTGTCATATAGCTCTTGTATTACTTGAATGGCTTAGGACTTTAAATTATAACGTTTCCTTTAATTTGTCACAAAAATTAATACATGCATTATTATTATTATTATTATTATTATTATTATTTGTTTCTATTAGTAATTATATGTTTAATCTTCTTAACTCTTAATTTATACTTAATTTTTAGGTTGGTATTGCATCATGAAAACTTAAAAGAAGCAAATAAATAAACAAATCTTTAATTAATAGCGAGAAGAATAAGCCCTCATTTCTTTGATGTTAAAATTTAAAATTTAAATTTATTACATATCATTTTTTAAAGATAATTACATAAATTAACTGTGTTAAATTTTGGTTTTTCATAATTAAAATTTTCATCTATGGAAAAACATAGCAAATCAGGGACAGCAAATTTCATTTAAAAATATTCTTTTCAAAAAAAAAAATAAAACTTAAAGCAAAAACAATGGGGAAAGCTTGATGATGGGTCTCTTTTCGATAATCCATCTACTAGAATATTTATTTTTCTATCAAATTTACTAGTCCTCATGATCCATCAATCGCACATGAGCAAAGAAATTGGGGAAAAAAAAGGGGGAAAGAAATTAGAGGGAGTGAGGGTTCGATCTTCTCTTGATAATATTTCGTCCACAGGTTGAGCAATTAGTTCAAGATTTGTTTATTTCTACTACTCCCATCGCATCATTAGTGAAGACTGATATCCTTAATAGAAAATCTTCAAATTATGGAGCTCTTATCTGTTGGAACAAAAAAGATGAAATATACAAACATGTAATACAAAAGGCTTTTTACTGCAGCCTAATTGCCCCAACCTTTCAAGAAAAATGATCTTCTTGATCGATTGCCCCTATTAATTTGATTAAATACAATCTAGTAATTTAATATATTACAATTAAATTAAAGCTTGTAAAACAGGCTTAATGAGGTTTAGTCAAGATCAATTTTGATGGAGTTCTCCCAGAATGTGAGCTGCTCGGTGGCATTGGGAGTGGTGGCCAGGGATGAGGAAGCATAAGGAAGCGTATTGCTGCAGTCAAGGCGCTAGAGTTTGTACAACACATGGGCTTTGTAGAAGTAAGGAGATGCTTAAGGGTGTAATCAACCAGATCAACCAACACAGGAATTTTCAAGTATTGGGGCTTTAATTGAAGTTAATACAATATTGCCAACAACGGTGCGATCTGTTAGTAAGAGTGCTTAATTTTTTCAATGATCAGAATTCAAATTTTGATAGCCAGGTACAGCAAAAAGTTAATACAATATCCAAGTATTCTACTAGGAACAGTCTGATTCATGGTGTCCATATTTACAAATGATAATCTAGATATTTTTCAATGGAAGTTACCAGGCCAAAGTTAAGCCCTTTTGGAAGAAGCTTGAGATATCAACTGATTGCTATGACCTAGTAGGAACCAACATTGATCGTTCATTCCCAGATATGAACCCATTGACTATGACAATGAAGGCGCTGAGAATGTAGCATAGCCCTTAGTTGGTGCCTGTTTCAGCCTTTGATCTTATTCCTAGAGTATACTGCATATGAAACAGAAGCAGCAAGCATGTTATCACTTGCTACTGGATATATATTAGTCTTTTCGTTCATCAACCTGCCACTAACTGTTTGTTATATATGTAGGTTGGCAATGGAAAGCAAATGCAACTATGATTCATAGAACTGGTACTAATTTGTAATGGACTTGCAGAAGATGAGTACATAATAAATTCATGACAACAAAAGTAATTAAAACCCACCTCATTCAAAAGTCAAGTTTTCAATAGGTACAGAACTTTTCATTCTCTGTCACTGTTTTCACTGGCAGTGGCAACAATAACTAGTGGATCCACATCAACAGCTCCTTCTGGATCTTCATCAATGCTGTCATTTCGATCATCTACATATGCCTGGGAGCTGACCACCTGACCTCTGAGATCCTTGTGTTTTAGATTACCTGTAAATATAAGAGAGAGGGTATATTAGAAGTTGGAAAGAAATCCAGGCATTTTGGGTATATTTGGTTCACAAGACGAGGGAGGAAAGGACTAGGAAATGAGGAGGATAGAGTTAGATGATGTTATCTTATTCTCTGTTTGTTGTGTGCATGATTGAGAGTATGATAGGATAATTTTTATCTTATCCTACGTTTAGTGTGTGAAACATTGAGTGTACAACAGGATGATCCAGGTCAAAATTAGCTTTCCCTGTAAAGGTAAGAGATGGAGGGTATATATTGGAAGTTGGAGAGAAATCCAGACATTTAGGGTGTCTTTGGTACACAAGACCGAGAGAGAGGCAAGGATTAGATTATTGAGAGGATAGAATTAGATGATGTTATCTTATCCTATATTTCGTGTGCTTGATTCAGAGTATTGTAGGATAATTTTTATCCTATGCTATGATTAATGCGTGCAATATCCAGTGTACAACAAGATGATCCAATTATGTCGGTCAAAATTAGCTTTCACTGTACAGTTGTATTAAATACACACTTGGAGGGATAAAGAGTAAATATAAGAATACGAGTATCTAACTTCCAAAATACAAAACCTATCCCAGAGGATTAACAAAAACCTACCATTTCAATGGGATTGACTCATCCTATACTAGGAGGATTAGCCATCCTATCTTCAATGAGGATTAAAACAAGATGTTCCTTTGGCATCATTGCCAGTTTTGACTTCAATGAGGACAAATAAGAAATTTAAAGGATAGAAAAGAAGTATGAACAGGTAGTGCACATTTTAAACTGAATCGAGATGCTTTTCTTTGTTCTGGAAAAATTTAGATCTAAATTTCGGGAATCTAGTTTTTCAAAAGTCAAAACCATCAAAGAATTTTGTAAAATCTCACCGGTTTAGCCATAAATATCATAGTTTTCAAAAAATTATCTTCAAATTGATGAAAGAATACATCATCTATTTTCAAGCACTAGGTAAGAATTTTGCCAGAATTTGGTAATGTGAACCCTTTCTTCAATTTGGATTCAGGAGCTAGACCAGTTAAAATTTCACAATTGACATGGAAGTTTAAACTTGTATTAGAGCAAAGGTTACTTATTTATTTGAACCTAATGGTTTTAAAATACCTTAATCATAATAACAAATTTTAAATATTTTTATAGTGGTTTAAATTAATATACGCCTTATCCAGAAAGAAGAGTGAAAATATCAGTGAAGCATAAACAAAATTTAAATATTTTTAGTGGTTTAAATGAATATACCCTTTATCCAGAAAGAAGAGTGAAAATATCAGTAAAGCCTAACTATTGTGTTCCAAACATGAAGAATCTAGTATTGTACCCCCAAAAAGAGAGAAAATAAAAAGGTAAAAATAATTGAATGTGCTACATACCCATCCAGAAAGTGCACCCATTAGAGGTTGCATGGAGAAGAGCCTTGACACGAAACAAAAAGCGTTCCAAAGATCTTTTGGTAGCAGGGATTTTGCCTGTAATGGCTGTTTGTTTCAAGCCCTTCAAATATAAAAGACAAATTCAATATAATCCGCTATCATTGCAAAGTTCTAACTAAGCCTCAAAATGGATTGGAAGAGCAAGGCTCACCTTTGCTTCAGAACATAGGGTCTGAATTGTTCTTGTAGCCTTCTGAAGTTCTTTTACCTGACGCAACAAATAAGCAATAAGGCCTCTTCTTGCAAACTTCAACCTGGACCAAGCAGGTCAGAAAAAATTTTGTGCATCTGATCTTACCAGTAGAAGTATGACTTCGTTATGCATTTGGAAGTGAACCTGCAAGAAATCAAAAACTGCAAAATTCCAGGATGTGAGTGCTCTTAATAGACTACAATGAACGATCATATAGTATTTCTAAGATATAAATACCTTTAAGGAAGGAATCAATGAATTTCCCACCATACTTGACAGCCATTGCATGCAGGGTGACCTGTGCCATCATCTTAACATGTCAACAAGATTGCTGCCTGAAGCATTTGGACAATAAAGTGGTACTAACTACTTGGGTATGTCAGCAAGAAATCTTCGTAATGAGCAAAAGGTTCCTCTATTGATTATCCACCAAATATACTTCCAATTTAGGATAAGCTATCATTTAGCTTTTACTCTCAATCAAAACCTAGTTGTTTCCAACTTTCCTAAACCTTGAGCTGCAGGCAGGGTTTAGGCTGTTAGCAACATATGAGGAAGCGTCCTTGGCACAATAGTACAAAATAATGCAGCAGAATCATTCAACAGCCAACTTACTGCAGCAGGACAGGCCTCATTTGGAGAAAAGTAATGTTAAAGTGTCATAGTTTCTTCTATTTATCTTCCTTTTTTTCAGAAGAAAGATTAGATTCCAAAAAACAACAAAGGGAAGCCATCATTCTGCTTAAAAATTCTAGCAAACTAATCAAAGGAACTTTCACCTTATATAACAATGTAGTCATGAAAAAGTACAAGGGCCTTACAGTTTCACTAATGGATTAAATCCATAGAACTAGGCATGATAAGAGGGTATGGACTATGGACATAAGGTAAAGGAGAGGGATTTCATGATCCTGGTGTTCTCTCATCCAATCATATGATTCACTCTCTCAAAAGAATTCCTAGAAAACTTGTTATAAAAGTGAATGAAATTAAAAAGGCCAAAAACAGATGTAAAGCTAAGATAAAATGCCATAAAATCTAATCTGAAATGAAGGCAATTTGTGTATGGAAATCGGAGAGTTGACTAATTTACCCTAGTGGTGGGATAGGTTCAAGGCTACAAAATATAATATACACATTTATTATCTAAGAATTTTTGGCAAACAAACTCCACAGTTCTATGGGCTCTAAGGTTTAACTAATCTATTAAAACCACGGAGCTATGCATGCTGAAAGGTTATGGACTATGGACATGAGATAAAGGAGAGGGATTTCATGATCCTGGTGTTCTCTCCTCCTGCAGTAATATGATCCACTCTCAAAACGGTTCCTAAAGAACTAGTTATACAAGTGAATGAAATTAAGAAGGCCAAAAACAGAAGAAAAGCTAAGGGAAAATGCCATAAAATCTAATCTGAACAAAGGAGAGTCGTGTATAGAAATCAGAGACTTGATAAATTTACCCTAGTGGTGCAAGAGGTACAATGCAGCAAAAATAATATACGTATTTATTACCTAAGAATTGTTGGCAAAGAAAACTATGCTGTTCTATGGGCTCTACAATTTCACTAATGTATTAAATCCATGGAACTATGCATGCCAAATGGGTATGGACTATGGACATAAGGTAAAGGAGAGGGATTTCATGATCTCGGTGTTCTCTTCTCATCGAATCAAATGACTCACTTCTCAAAAGAATTCCTAAAACTTGTTATAAAAGTAAGTGAATGAACTTAAGAAGGCCAAAAACATATGAAAAACTAAGGGAAAATGCCATAAAATTTAATCTGAAATGAAGGCCATTCATGTATAGAAATGGAAACTTGACTAATTTACCCTAGTGGTGGGGTAGGTTCAAGGCTGCAAATATAATATACATATTTATTATCTAAGAATTATTGGCAAAGAAAACGCCACAGTTCTATTTGGTTACCTTGTCATAGGTTCTGCACATGGTAACTAGTGCAACAACCACATTAACGTTCTTTTGCATCTTGATCAAATGAGTGTGAACATTTTCGGGTTGAAAACCAGGTCGGCACTTCTCTAAGCAAACAACTTCCTTAACCTACAAAGAGAGGAAAGGATAAGATTTGCAACACCTTTTACTAGTATTTTGCTACCTCATTTGTGATCAATGGAAACAAAGCAGCAAAATTTACTGCTTACCAATTTGTCAAGAACTGTGAGGTTCACTTCAAACTGCAAAAAGGGCAGGCCTCAATCAACATATTTAATGGGAAACAATAATACTCATTGAAAAGAACTTGGAAAACAGAGGATGTCTTACCAGCACACGGTACCATGAGAGGAATGTTGAAGAACATAGAGTTGGGAAACCATAATCCTCATCTTCTGCTATTGTTGTAAAAGAAACCTGACAACGAAATCCCCTTTAGTGCTACTACATACAAATGAAAATGGATTCAATTGATAAGAATTGTACACCAAATGACCCTGACGGTTCATTCTAACTTAAACTTAGTAAGCATTGTCATTTTAAACCAAAATCTAAATAGATGTACAAATACAGATCAAGGAAAAGACAAAAAAGAGACAGAAGGGAGAGAAAAAATAGTGAGAAAGGGGGAAGAAACAGAGGAACTTAGGGAGGAAATGGAAGAATAATGGTTAGAAATCAGAAAGCAACAAGAGAGAAAAGCAACTAGGGAGAGGGAATCCAATCTCAAAACTTAGATCTCAACAATCTGTAATACAAATTGTGACAGCCATTATGTGGGTGGAAGGAAAAAATAAGTCAAGTAGGCAAAAAATTTGCAGTTGTTTTTTATTAAAATGGGTAGTTTCTTTTTAAATGATGTGAAACTAAAACAACTATAGGAGTTAAATTTTCACACTGCGAAGGTTATGTACATATCTATGCTTATTTTTATAACTTAGATGGTTTTTTATGTAATTTTACCAACTGAGTTAGTGTCTTTTAACTCGTGACACCAACTAACCCATTAGAATTAACCCACTAGTCTTATCTGTAACTAAAAGTAGAAACAAACACTCATAGGCTACACCTTAAACCTTAGTGTAAAATCAAATACCAAATATAACCCTTAATTCTCTAAAAATTTCCTTAATACTGTTCTTAACTCTCTAAAAATACCAAGTTATCCTGTTCTTAACTCTCTAAGAAGGAAGAGCAATTCTATTACTTGGACAGAGGTGATACATAGAAAAACTGCCAGAGCTCTAATGTATAAACATAACGATAAAGGATAACTTCCAAATGACCCTATTAACCTTATGCAACAATTGTTACTCAACAAATTCAAATACCTGCGGCAAAATTGTGCAGGCAAGCTCATCTAGCAAATCAGAAGTTGATTCAGTATATTCCAAGTAATTCCGCAGTATCCTTTGTACTATTTCTCCCTGGAAACACCAGCAAGTTTTTTGATATGCATATGAATAACTACATGGTACATTAAAGTAGGAAATTGCAATCAAGAAATCTAAGACATGCAAAACATAATGTAATCAGTCTCACTTTGTTCTTCCAGCCATTCTCAAGTTTTTTGTTATCCCACTTATGCTTTAAGAGTTTCTGAGCGGAAGATCCAAGTCTGCCACACAATAGTGGGAGGATCTGGCTAAACCCTGACTGTATGTTTTTATCATCTCCCTCCAAATTGATGACCTTCTGAACTGATGTAACAACTGATTCCAGAGTAAAAAGAGCCTCTGAAGCCAGAATAAAGGAGAAAGAACATGCTGCAAGGAGTAGAATTTGATACAAATTAGATACAATAAAAGGATAAGTAAGCATCATAAAAAACCTACAGCAATAAAGGCAAGATTTTTGCACCTGCATCAAGGATACTCTCCACAAATGAACAAGCACCAAGATATGAATATTCTATTGTACCAGGTGAAGGACAAGGCTGCACATCTGAAGCACCAGCATCTAATGGTTTATAGGGCTGAAAGGCTTTAAGGAGATCCGGAAGAACTGATTTATTCCTTAAAACTTCAGGAAGGTTTAGCATCTGTTCAAGGAAAAACTATAAGCAGGAAGTAGAATATAACAATTTGTTCAGATAAGAAATTTTCTATCCATACATTAACCCACGTAAAAGCATCACTTGTCAAGTTGGAAAGTGCTGCACAAACACGTACATACACCTGAAGGTTAAGGTGAGAGTAAAAGTATTCACCTTACGGAAACAATTAAGAACTTCCTTAAAAACCATAGTAGAAATTGAAGACTTTGATGGCACAAGGTTGGTTATATCTGGGTTGCCAGCCGTGGCAGATTGAATGGTCCAGTGTCCCTGACAAGTTCCATTACCTACAGTATATTGTTCTAAGACTGCAAGAATATAGCAGGCATGATCTTAATGACAAAATGAAAACTAACATGTTACCTTCTTTAAGAATACAGAATGCACTATCTAAATTTCTCTTAAGACTTGGAAAGAGTGGTCTAATCTTGCTGAGGAATTCATCCAAAGTCATCCTGGCAACAGCACCAGAAATCAAGCTTCTTGTGGAGCATTGTTTGCCCGGAGCAGCAAAGTAATCCAGCTTGCAGTGAAGGTCATGGATAAGGTAAAGGTATAGGGGCAACTGTCCAGAAATAACAAGTTTTCCACATATCATCTCATCATTTTTATCTGTATAATTTAAAGGAAAGAGAGCTATATAAACAATTAATGTACCTCAGCCAGAGGGTCACTGCAACAGGATTTATGGTCCTGCATCTGAAAAGACACATTCAATGATACTTATCATTCGTGTAATACAATATAAAACCTCTAAACAAGAAAAATAGGCCTCATTCAGTAAAATTGCATTTTGAAATTTTAGGAGCCAAACCCAACGCCTGCTAGGTAATTAGCAATGAGCAAACAACTTAATTAGTAGATTCAAAACTGCAGGGGCAAAAATACATTTCAAATTCATATAGAAATCAAAACTTGGAAGTCCTGCTTCTCATTTCAAATGATCTATAACTAGCTAATTTGAAGAAGACAAGTGCATAAAAGAAGACTCTGTATCTTATTATTACAGTTGGACAACTTGGAAAAAAAAATCAACAAGTTAGCTTGAATATTTAGACATTCCATAAAAAACATAGAGATAAATTAGCATTGCACCCAGAATCATAAATCAAGTGAAAGGAATACATTGACATACTGCCACTGATCAATAAATGTTTAAGAACAAAAGATTTTAGTAATGCATAGATTCATCTCCAATTGTATCAGGTGATAGCAGTTTTCTCATTAATGCTAACTGTGGGAAAACACTTATTTACAGCTGGTTGTAATCTTGTAATCTGTATATTTATATTTGTATCTCTAGAATTAAGTATTTGTATCCCTAGAATTAAGGAAGATTTAGTTTCCTAGTTTAACCCCTAGTTAGTTGTATATAAACCTAAGATTCTTGTATAATTCATATAAGCAGTTTTTCAATATACATTCAGTTTCCACATGGTATCAGAGCTTTAGGCTCTTCTTGGGAAGCAAAATTTTCAGCCTTCATTGCTGACTTTTTTAGGCCTTCATTGCCGAACCCTTTCAAAGAAAGATATCACTACCACTCAATTTGAGAAAATGTTAACTGGGAAAATCACTAGAGTACTACAGATGTCTTAGAAACAAGAAGAGTTCAACAGGGAAGAGATTGAAAAGCTGAGAAACTTATTGAAAAACCTTGAAAAGCCTACTATGGTATGTTCTTTGGGTAAAGTTTCTAGTTCAGGTAAAGTTTCTGGTTCTCATGGATTAAATGTCTCGGCTAAGCCTATTACGAGTTCTTGGGTCATTGACTCAGGAGCCACAGACTACATGACACATTCTTCACAAAAGTTTAGTACATATAACCTGTCTCCTAGTAATAAGAAAATTGTTGTTGCTGATGGTTCACTTACCACAGTGGCAGGATTAGGAGATGTTCAAGTTAATCCCTCGTTTGTTCTAAAAAATGTTCTTCATGTTCCTGGATTATCTATTAATCTGATATCTATACAAAAACTTACCAGAGATATGAATTGCAAAGTAACTTTTTATCCCTCTTATTGTGAATTTCAGGACCAGAGTTCGGGGAAGATGATTGGACTCGCTAAGGAGAAGGATGGACTATACTATCTTGAGACATCAAATAGCACAAGTAGTATCAAAAATAGTTTACCTTTGTCATTTCTTTCTGAAAAATCTTCCAATAAAGACAAAATTTGGCTTTATCATTTTCGTCTTGGACATCCTTCTTTTGGAACCTTGAAAAACATGTTTCCTTCTTTGTTCAAAGGATTAAATGTTGAAGATTTTCATTGTGATATTTGTGAATTTGCAAAACATAGACGTGTGTCTTTTCCAATCAGTAACAAAAGAAGTTCTACTCCTTTTTACTTGATTCATAGTGACATTTGGGGTCCCTCTACAATTCCTAATATTTTTGGTGCGAGATGGTTTGTTTCATTCATAGATGATTGTACTACGGTCTCTTGGGTTTTTTTACTTAAATCCAAATTAGATGTGAATAGTGTGTTTGTAAGCTTCCAAAACATGATCCAAAATCAATTTGGAGTGAGAATCAAGAGATTTAGGTCTGATAATGCAAGAGACTACTTCAACCATAGTCTATCCACCTATTTTCAAAAAGAAGGGATTATCCATGAGTCATCTTGTGTTAATACTCCACAGCAGAATGGAGTGACAGAGAGGAAAAACAGTCATTTACTAGCCATAACCCGAGCCTTTCTTTTTCAAGCAAATGTACCTAAATCTTATTGGGGGGAAACTGTTCTCACTGCCACATACATTATAAATAGGTTACCTTCAAGAGTTTTGGGATTTAAAACTCCTATGGAACTACTCTCACAATTTTATCCCAACCTCAATACCACAAACAATCTCACACCTAGGATATTTGGTTGTACATCATTTGTTCATGTTCACAGTCATAACAGGGGAAAGTTGGATCCAAGAGCGATTAAGTGTATTTTTGTGGGGTATTCTTCAACTCAAAAAGGATATAAGTGCTATCATCCTCCTACCAAAAAATTCTATGTGTCTGCAGATGTCACTTTTGAAGAAAATAAACCATTTTTTACTCAACCTTATCTTCAGGGGGAGACTTCATTCATGGAAGATAAGGATAAAGACTTCTTTTTGCTTGATTTGCCCCCTTCTTCAACATTTACACCAATTAATTCTTCTGAGTCGAAACCTGTTTCTGCTGAGCCCAAGTCAAACACTGAATTTGAGTCTGAACCCATTCCAAATACAGAAGATGTGACAAAGGATAATATTGTTCTTGATTCTATGAAGGAATTACAGGTGTACTCAAGAAGGAAAGTTCCAGATCCTGAACCAGTGCCAGTCCAAGAACCTGATCCTAACTCTGGAAATGAGGTAACTACAGTTTTTGACTCTGTTTCTCAAAATGAGCATGAATCTCCTAAAACTATAACTAGTGATTATGATTTGCCTATTGCCATTAGGAAAGGAACCAGAGAATGTACCAAGCATCAACTATACCCAATATCTAATTTTGTGTCATTTGAAAAATTCTCACCATCCCACAAAAATTTTCTTGTGAGCCTAAACACTATTTCTGTTCCAACTACATTATCCGAGGCATTATCCAATGAGAAATGGAGGCAAGCCATGAAAATAGAAATGGAGGCCTTAGAGAAAAATCAGACATGAGAACTGGTAGAGTTGCCTAAAGGAAAAAATTCAGTGGGGTGTAAATGGGTTTTCACCGTAAAATACAAGGCAGATGGTACTGTTGAAAGGTATAAAGCCAGGTTAGTGGCTAAGGGCTACACTCAAACCTATGGAGTGGATTACCAGGAAACCTTTGCTCCAGTTGCCAAGATGAATACAGTTAGGATTTTGTTATCATTGGCTGCAAATTACAATTGGCAGCTTCAACAATTTGATGTAAAGAATGCTTTTCTACATGGTGATTTGGAAGAAGAAATATATATGAAGGTTCCACCGGGATTTGGAGGTCATCTAGAAGTAAACAAAGTATGCAGGCTAAAAAAGGCTTTATATGGCCTTAAACAGTCTCCTAGAGCTTGGTTCGGGAGATTTGCCAAAGTGATGCTAGCAATGGGATATAAACAGAGTCAAGGAGATCACACATTGTTTATCAAGCACTCTGATTCAGGGAAAGTCACAGTTTTATTAGTGTATGTTGATGATATAATTGTAACTGGAGATAATGAAAAAGAGAGAGAATCTCTAAAACAGTGTTTGGCTAGAGAATTTGAGATAAAAGAGCTAGGGAGATTGAAGTACTTCCTAGGAATTGAAGTAGCTCACTCACGGCATGATATTTTTATCTCACAACAGAAATATGTGATGGATCTTTTGAAGGAAACTGGAAAGCTTGCATGTAAACCTGCAAATACCCCTATGGATCCTAATCATAAAATTGGAGAAGCTAATGAAAATGCTGCTGTAAATAGAGAGATGTACCAAAGATTAGTTGGAAGACTCATTTATCTCTCACATACTAGACCTGATATAGCATATGCTGTGAATGTGGTAAGTCAATTTATGCATAGTCCTAAAGAAGTGCACCTACAAGCTGTCTACCGTATATTGCACTATTTGAAGGCCAATCCTGGGAGAGGTATCTTATTCAAAAGAAATTCGGGGTTAATTCTAGAAGCATATACAGATGCTGATTATGCAGGTTCAGTAACTGATAGAAGATCCACCTCAGGCTACTGTACTTTCTTAGGTGGTAATCTTGTGACTTGGAGGAGTAAAAAACAGAATGTGGTGACAAGATCAAGTGCTGAAGCAGAGTTCAGAGCAATGGCTCAAGGGATTTGTGAACTACTATGGTTAAAGATTATCTTAGAAGACTTGAAGATCAAGTGGGATGGACCAATGAGACTCTACTGTGATAACAAGTCTGCAATAAGCATTGCACACAATCCTGTACAACATGACAGAACAAAACACATTGAAGTAGACCGGCATTTCATAAAGGAGAAACTAGACAGTGGGTTGATTTGTACACCTTATGTATCAACCAAGGGTCAACTTGCAGATGTGTTGACTAAAGGTCTCAGCAGTGCAACATTTCAAGGAATTATTTCCAAGCTGGGAATGGAAAACACCTATTCACCAGCTTGAGGGGGAGTGTGGGAAAACACTTATTTACAGCTGGTTGTAATCTTGTAATCTGTATATTTATATTTGTATCTCTAGAATTAAGTATTTGTATCCCTAGAATTAAGGAAGATTTAGTTTCCTAGTTTAACCCCTAGTTAGTTGTATATAAACCTAAGATTCTTGTATAATTCATATAAGCAGTTTTTCAATATACATTCATTAATGCTAACAGGTTCAAGTTTAATCTGAAGATGGAAGTATTGACAATAGCTGGGAGTAAAACAACAAATGGTAGCTGTTTGATACTTTGATGCATTAACCCAATCCTACCAAATGAACAAGAAAAAGGAAGATAAAGCATTTAGCATGAATAATTAATCAGATATTAAATCATCACTGTCTTCTATATAAATTGAAGACATTTTATCAAAGATGATACTAACCAAATTTCTTCATATTGCACCTACCAATGAGAAGTATTAAGTGATGTTACTCTCTCTCTCTCTCCCCCTCCCTCCCTCCTCTCTTGGTTGTTTCTTGCCCTGTTTACCTATTTTTTATCTTACCCGTGCTCTGTTTTCCTATTCCAAATGATAGGCTTGCTTGTTTCGATTGTTTGTATTGTTCCTCTATGTAGCAAGGACTGCTAAGTGGTTTTATTCCACATCAGTTTTCTTAAAATGAATAATGAGCCAATGGGCAATGATATGAAAAAATTTTAAACTTGGAGGAAATTTTATTGATTGTTAGGCAATTAATGAAATTACCTTTCACATCAATAAGTTAAATGGACATGATAAAGGACTCTAATAAGCAAATTATTTTAAGGGCACTTGAAAATTAAGTGGAGACAGGAACTGAGACCATGAGAAGTTCAGACTTATCATCTTTACTGGGTCCCAAGAACATGTAAATAACGTACAACAAATGAATATGGAAAGCTCATTCGATTGCGACATGAAATACAAAATTGAAAGGAATCATATAATATAGTTGAGGATTAAACTGTGAGGAGACACACCTTTGAAAAAATCAAAATGGAAAAGCACTCCAATAGAAGAGGCCTGAATCTAAATTTTTGTGATTCCATAGCTTGGGAAACTGGAGAAACTTCTATAAGCACTGACTCATTAGAGACGTGGGAATGGTGATCCACAGATACCGAGGTCCTCTCCTTTGAAGAAACCTCATTTGGTATCTCTTGGCTTGTCACTGCTCCTGCTTTTCTCAACACGTCCAACAATGTTGGCTGGCACAGTTTTCCATCTGTACCTGTTGTTGAGGTATTTGAAATCTTTTTATGCTTCCTCTTGTTTGGATATGTGCATTCATGTGTCATCTTCGGCTCATTCTTCTTTTCTATAGTCCCCATGTGGCTTGGTTGGTTTATGAGTGTTGATCCACAATGCTCCATTTGAAGATGGAGCTGAGGTAGCGCTACAGGACACATTCTGATGGAATGATTTAACAAGCTTTCCAGAAATCTGCATCAACAACCAACAGGTTCTTACTATCAGTATATAGGATTAATTCATGATATGTGACACTCCAAAAGATAAACCTAACATAGATGTAATTCATAATAATCAATGAGGCTACCAAGAATCTCAATATAATTAGATTCCCATAAACTGTTGTATGTCACGATAAAATCTGAATTGCACTATTTAATTGGGAGAATAATTAAAACTTCGTAGTGTCATTACACACCAATTTCACTCATGATTGTTCTCAAATCCTCAATTCTATGCATGAGGAGAAAAAAACCACTGCTAAAAAGTTGTCATGTTTGCTAGCACTCAAGCAAGGAAAGCAAACCTAAATGAGACACCCAACTGAAAAACTTGCTTAAGCCAACCTCACCCTTTCCTATTGTGAAGGGGGATTGCTAAGTTGGGAGAATTAAATTCTTCCTTATAGAAGCCTTGTCACAAGTGAGGCCCAACATCTCTCCTTTTTCCCCTGATATAAGCATATGATTTTTTTTAGTCTACCTTATGTCCAATGTGATTTTTTTATCCAAGTGAAATGCATATTCAATATGAAACTTGAGGGCATAATTTCCCTTGGTCTATCCACAATATTTTAATCTGATTTAAGGATAATGGACAAACTGTCAAGGATTGAAGATGTAAGGACTTACACAAGGTTCCTCAATCGCTTTAATAGCTTCAACATTATGTCCTCTTTTGTCGACTGACTTGTGTATTCAAATCTTCCAGCTACTTGTGTGCAGAAGGCATTAAGCTGTAGCAGCGAAGACTTACAAACCTACTTATATGTTTGACAATCAGGTAACTAAAAATAAAATTTCGAGAGTAAACCATTTACCAGTTCCCTTATCCAGTTTAATGCATAATAAAGAGAGAGACAAATAATCTGTTTCTGCTTTCCTGTCAGAGACTGCCATTCAGCTTCTGAGAAGTACTGGAATTGCAGAAACAAAATCCATGTCAGCAAAATGTCCTATGGAACATTATGAACAATAAAATAAAAACATAGAGCTAAGATAGATCAAACAAAATTGTAAGTACTTTAAGATACAGAAAAAAGAACTTCACAATTTTTACCTTTTTTTTCATTGATAACATTTTCAATGTGTTTCTGTACATTTTTATAAGCTTTAGTCTAACTAAGTGTGTGAGGCATATGTTATCGGCAACCTTAATTGTCCCTAATCTTGCTCTAAGAAAACAAAAATTAAGTTAAAATAATTGAAACAAGTTATAGAATCTAGATGCAAATAGAGGGATATATATATATATATATATATATATATATATATATATTTAAAAGACTTGAATGTACATGAAAAAGGGGAAAATTAAGATTTTGGTGGAAGCCAAGGTATGCTAGCTTAAAGAAAGTACAATCTTTTGAGGTATTGGACCTGTCTACTATCTTTTCTATTTTTCCAGGATGTCATGAAAAAAGTAGAAAAAAGTATACTTACCCATGAGGTTTGATAAAAAATACACTTACTTTCTTTAATTTGAAAAATACCTTCTTGCCCCCTTAGATTTGGTAAAAAATACACTAACCCCCTTAAAATGTTATTTACTAAGTTAATTTTTTCATTTTTTTTACTCAAGACTTTTTTTAAGTACCAAACAATGAGAAGTTAATTTGTTTTAAAATTATCATTTATCACTATCAAATTAATTTCTAATTAAATTAATTCTAATTCAAGTAAGTATTAAATATTTTAAAGTTATTTTTAATTTAATAATATATATTAAATTTAAGATGAATTTATTAAATTATTTTTATTTAAATAAATTAATTACCAATATTTAAAAAAAAAGTTTTACTGATATAAAAATTTATTAAAGAAAAAAAAAGAAGGAAAGAAAGGAGAAGAAAAAAGGAAAATATAATAATCATCCATTAGATTTTATTGAAACTAAAGTTATCCCTATTAGTTTGAAAAATATGTTTTGTTTCTCTTGAAAAAGTAACTAATGTTGAGATTACATTAATCAAACTAACATTTGCTGAAATTTTACTTTAAATATTAAAAATACCCTTGTTTTTTTTTTCTTTCTTTTACCATCATTTTTTCATTTCTTTTTTTGTTTTAAATAATTTCTTTAGCTCTAAATTTTTTTAAAATAATGGTGATTAAATTATTCTAAATAAAAATTGCAAAATACATTTATATCAAAATTAATATATGATTGAACTAAAGATAAGTTTAAAATATATAGCATGTACTTGGATTAAAATATAACTTAATAAGAATGTAATTTGATAGTAATTCAAAAATAATTCAAAAATTAATTAAATTCTCATTGTGTTGTGGTTAGAAAAAAGTCTTTTGTAAATAACACTTTAAGAGAGTTAATGTATTTTTCACTAAACTTCATAGGTGTAGGAGAGTGTTTTTCAAATTAACACAGTAAGTGAATTTTCTATCAAATCTCAAGAGAATAAGTATATTTTTTTTATCAAATCTTATGGCAAAAAGTGTATATTTTATCAAATCTCAGGGGTAAGTGTCTTTTACCCAGAAAAGTATAACTCAATGAAATATAAATGCCTTAGAACATCCGCTTCCAAACAAATGGCAGAGATATGAAACACAATTACTTCAAGACCTACATCAAAGAGGGTGTTGTGTTAGCATGGATTCAGTGCATAAGAAATTGTTGCACATAGACATACATGAGGCTTATCCATCAAGCTAACTGAAAGTGCATGCAAGGTTAATACCTCATAGTACAATAGAATCCTAAGAAAAAATAGGTGGCAGTCTCTAAGTTATAAACTAATTGCTTGGTGAATATGAGGAAAAGGACAAACAAAAGTGGTTTAAGAAATTAGGAATAACAGCTTATAACTTTTCACTTAAATAAAGCCTTTTGACAATCTTTAGCAATTAATAGAAATGACTCCTATGCCACAAGCTCTGATCATGTTTATCTCATAAATTGTTCATAAAACTACTTAAAATATTTCATTATTTTTACATAAAATCTGATTTTAATATTTATAATATCTAAAAGTAATTTTCTTAACCCATAAGTGACCCAAATGACCAAAGACTTGAACCATTGATGCAATAACCCAAAGCCTTGAACATATCGTTGTCCGATTCAGTTCTGATAAGTGATAACCATGTTTGCTGGTTTTTATATAATAAGCAGAGCAAGTGAAGGAGAAATGAGAAGAAAGCTATTGTCCTTTCAAGTAAAACAATGAGGGTAAAGACTTAGAGGTCAACGAAAAACAGATGTAAATCATAAATCGTTGTATTAGTTTTAAACTTTTCCAATGTTTTGGCAAACTTTATGAATAAATCACAACTGTCTAAAGAAGTTTAAAACGTTAAGGATCTGAACTCAAACAGGGCCTAATGCAAAGGGTAAAATTAAACTGAGATAATAATTTTAAATGCAATAGCATCATGAAACCCTTACACATAATGGCATAAAAAATATGATGTTGACAGGAGTGTTTCACTTGATCTCACCTTAGAAGAGGGAAGCAGCAAAGGACAGCCAAGTAATGCATCAATTCCACCAAGAGATCCTTGATTTGTCAACCGCTCAACCTGTCATTGATTTTAATTTTTATAGAATCTTTCTTTTAGAATACTTCTGATGCCTAAAGCAGCGTACACTTACAGCTGATAGTAAATGAAAGTTGGCAGGAAGAAATTGCAAAGAAGCAGACCTGCAAGAGAAGATTCCAAGTTCACTATACACAATCTCTAAGGAATATGAAAATAGACATTTTGATTCAAGGGAAAACATAACAGAACATTACTGAGAAGAAGAAGCCAATGGCAGAATGTTCAGACAAATAGGAGATATTTCACCATCTAAGTTCATCCATAGCTCGCCTACAGAAGTAAAAGGTAGAAACAATAATCTATAGTCTAACATGATTTTACATACAACTTCAGGAATGCACAGACAGCATCATTAATCCTACCTTCTAAACTGCAATAAGAGGTCTGGCTAGGCAACTGCCCACCATCAAGATCGGACAGAAATATAGATTCAAATTCTCCTACATGGTTGCCAATCCTGCAAAACATAAGCAACTTTCTTACATGCAATAATTAAGTAATTTTATCATCTTCCTAAATGTTTCCAACTTGCAAGCTGAATAACAGTAATAACAGATTGTTGAAGTTGTCTCACCAATCCATGATGACAGGGTGAAGGGTTCTACATTCCAAAATTGCAGTCAGTTCATCATAAAAGAAGATCAATGACAAGCATGACTGTTTGCAAGATTCCAGGCAGGTTTGAAGAAGCTCCAAAGCCTCCTCAGCATTTGATTTCTGTTTTCTCAAGATAATAAATATGAGATCTCACAATGGTGAATGAACAGTATAAATAAATTCAAACATCCTAAGCTACTCAATAGGGAAAGAGAATGATGAGAACTTTCCTATATTTTCCTGTTAGTAGGAAGCACTAGAAAGGATAAAAAATTCACAATCAACACTTGTAAGTATTTGGAAAACAATAAAAAGCAAACATGGACAAGAACTCAGCATTAACCAGTAAAATAGCTCCAGCAGTGGATGCAATCTGCAAAAGGTAGGTAGATTCAGTGTCAATTCTACTTTCTTCCTAATTGTGAGTGGTAGTTTACACTTATCGACACTCCAACTCTTGTGCATGCACAACCATTCTTGAACCCAAGATCCATGCAACCAGTTGGAACTGTTCTGTTCACTAGGGAGGCCTTAGTGCAATTATTGTCAGATAGCTTCTCAGAGAAGCTGTTGACTCCCTTTAAGTGGTGTTTAGTATTGGGAGATCACCTCAAAAATCATGGTGACCTATACACATGGTGGTTATATCACTGCGTTTGGAAAGACCTTGGTGATCATAAGTGGTAGTGATCTTAGATCACCGAGAGTGATTAACAGGATGATCTAATTCTAAGAGGAAAACTTTTATGACCAAGATGATGTGATACGTAAACTCAACTACAGTCAATTAATGTGTGAATTAAAAACATTTTCTCTCACAATTATAATTATTTTATATTATAATTGCTCACCTTTCAAATAATATTCAATGTACAAAATTAAACAGCATGCTTTCTTTTAACTTTTATTAATGTTATATATAAATATAATTTTTTATTTTCCTTTTATTATAATTTTAATAGATTTAGTTTTAATTTCTAATTCTTTTTACATAATTTATATCATAAAAGTTAGCTTATCTATCAATAAATATATTTGTTAATTTAATAATTTAGTTCTATTTCATTATGACATAAATAAATTATTATTAATATTTTGCAAATTGTTATCTTTAAATAACATGAAATTATTAACTAGTGTAACTACCATAAAATGGTTATTTTGACACTTTCAAACAAAATAAGATTTGACTTTTAGTAATATCAGACATAGTGAACTTTAATTACTAGGAATTAAAGATTGTTAATCAAACAAGGTGATTCTAAATCACAAGTAATAAGATCACCATAGTAATAAAATCACCTTGGTGATTAAATTGTCACGATGAACCCGAAAATGATACAAAATGCTACCTTTCAAAAATGGTTGCAAATGAGACATGGGGACTTTTCTATATACTTTATCCAGAGACCACAACTTCACCCATATCTCAGCTTTTATTGTGGTCCGAAACATTGGAAGGCATGCATTTCAATTGTTTCAAGCCAGCTACAACTTCTAATCCCTTTACTTATGATGCATTACTTTGAAAGAGGTTAATTTTCTGCTACTATTCTATTTGCTCATGAAAGCTGTAGGGTCTCAGGTACATTTATCAGACCTATGAAGTACCCGATTTTATCTCCCATCTTATAAGTCTGGACTCAGGATGTCCAGTTACTTTGATGTTTTAAGCCATTAAAATGTTTTTTGTAACTGATCAAAAAATTATGTTATTCAGACTGCTACTGCATTTAGTAGCACTGGTGATAGTGGAACTATCAATTTACATTATGTCATATGTGTGGTCAAATGAATCCAATTGCCCCAAGCTCTAATGTAGGCTCTCTGATCATCAGTTTTAATGCCAGTAATGCATCAGTCAAAGCAATTATTCAAACTATTAAACTCCTGTAAAGAAATTTTACTGCAGTTCCTTATTTGTAAATGATGACACAAGATAAAATAAAGTATTTCACAATTTTCAGCAGCTTTTGTTTCGCTTCTCAACAGTCTTCAGGATTTATGGATGAAATTTATCTAGTTTACTACAATAGACATAATAAATGACAGAAACAACAGCAATTTACCATCAAGATCACACACATGCCACATGCAGTATGTACAGTTAAATATAATATGCTGGAATTTCCAAGTAAGATCAACAACTAAATAACAATATAATTACCAAGGGTCACAGATTATGGGCTACGTTGATACCAGGTCCTACCTGAAATGGTGTTGATAATGTGAAATTACTTTCATCCCTAACACATGAAACTATTTTCAAGACCCCAATTAGGCCCATCTTTTTGTACTTCAGATCCGGATGGATGACCTGCCCAATTGAAGGGTGATGCTGGTCAAAATAACTTCTGTTGCTAAGTTCCTCTAATCAAATCTACAGTACAGAAAATTGAGAGATACCACCTAAAAATTGCACAACAAGTCAACGTTCAAAACACTCTATTATAAAGAGCCATGTTGGCTCAAGATACCTGCTTTCGAACAATTATCAAAAGTTCATTTGCAATGGAAGAGCCAAAACAGTCAGCACTAGAGTGAGCTAGCATTGCCATATGGCTGAAAACCTCATAAACCTGCATTGAGTGAATGCTAGTGAAACAGGCACATACAACGTTGTCCTTATAAAGCTTAGAAGTGCAGAAATATAATGAGCAGCAGTAAACCTTATAAAGATTTTCAACAGTCAATCCCTCCAAGTAGTCCAGGATTCCTGAAAAGTACATTGAATTAATGAAGAACACAATAGAAACAAAAGAGAAAGAAAATCTGCATGCAAGATATTACCTACCATTTATATGAGAAGAAAGTGGAATCAATTCCATTGCATGTTTTGTGGCAAGTGAAGCCATAATCTCCAAAGCAGAACTAATTTCAAAACTAACACCAGAGCCCACATGAGTAACGAGTGCACCAAGAACCTGCATAAAGCCACATGAAAATCTCTTGGAGCAAATGTACTTAGTCACCAGATAGAGAATAAATATTGATGCTTACTTCCTGTCTTGAATAAGTATCAGCAAACTCTTCAAAAAGAAAAGTATACATGTAAATGCCAAAATCCCTTGCCTTTTGTTCTTTGCATGCCAATAGATACTCAGATAAAGAAAGGAAGGACAGGAAATATTCCTAACAAAAAACAAGGAAAAAGTCAAAATGAGTTTGTGGAATATATTCAGCAAAATGGAAAGGATCATCATGCCAAAGAATAGCAACATATACCTGTGCGAGTTCCTTGTTCCCACAAATGCACTCATCAAGCATAACTTCCTGAATGCAACCTTCAATAATTTTCTTCTTAAATACCTTCTCAATGCTTTTTCGCATGGACTCACCATTTGTGTACAATATCAAAAGCAGCCATATGTCGATCACTTTGTGATCTCGAGGTTTCTCAAGGCCATTCAATTCCTTCAAAATCTCCTGACAGAGTATCTATTGATAATGGGTAGATACAAAAGAATGTATTAAACCAAAACATGTATCGTCAAATAAGAAAGAGGATAAATGACTTACACTCTTGAATTGAAGACTAGATCTCAAAGCATCAAGAATAGATGCCTCTGTGTTGTCAACAAGTAACTTCCCTTTGAGTTTATTATTCTGCATTGTGCGAGTATTTGACATCCTGACAAACTTTAAATGCTCACGTATCTGTGAGATTATTCTTCGAACATTTACTTGTGTAGCAGAGAGTAGTAAAAATCTAAGCAAACATGGCATGTGCTCTGCATCAATTGTTCTAATGCATGACAGTGCGATGGTTATGACCTTCAATGCAAAGAAACAGAATTAAAATTAGATATACATGCAAAAAGAAACATGGCATCTTAAGATTTTGATTGGTTGCTGAAAATATCTTGGAATGATGAAAAGAAGAAGGCTTGAGTCAAGTCTTACCTATCATGAAGGGAAAAGCCAGCCCAAAAGGAAAATTTTATATATTTGTTAGAGAATATTCAGTTGTGCTCATGCCACAAGATTTTGAAATCAACGAATAGAAATACCAAAAAAAATGGCATCTGATGAAAATACTGGAAGGATCAAATAAAAGTGCATGAAAGGTAAGGAAAGCTGATTACAATGGCCAAATTATAATTTGAGACTCCTATGCAGATCAAGGTTTAATGTTGTTTGTGGATGGTTCACTTTATGTTTTCTTAATTTTGATGGGTTTGATGGGTCACCTGTATTCCTGTAAATTCAGGCCTTCCTAGAAATAAGTGAATTGGAAATTTCAGGGGCCTCATGTTGGTGTAGCAATATTATGCATGGTCAACTCATTCTATGTTGTTTTATGTTCTTGCAACCCAAAGTTGGTCTATGTATAGTCTGATCTCCTCCAGCAGACACAATAAGGTTTCTTTATCAAATACTGAAGTGAATTCTTGCGAAGTTGAGCCCCTTTTATAGCTCTGAGTGCCTAGAGAACACGAAGGGGAATCGACTAGGTTTTATCCCTCCTCCTTAGAAACCTAAATTACCAAATCCAACAGCCTTCGTGCTAGTTTTCCTTAATTCAACTTAAAGCAAAGCTACAAATCCACCATCACTGCACTCATAATTACCTCACTCTCTGCAACCAAACAGCCTCAAACCAAGTTTCTAACCTATTTGCAACTGATAAAAGAAAAACTGAATTCTAAAATTTGGTAGTCACTCCCAATCCTGTATGCTACTTCAGCTGTAATTTTGAACCCAAGACCCTTAACCACCAATTACTTTGTACTGCATTACATAGCTGTATTATTGTGAAACGAAGACAAAGTATTGAATCTCGGATTTATCATTTTTTTTCGTTGAAGAGCAGAAATTGTCAACGCATTAAGCTTTGCTAAAACTAAATCGCAAGTTTTTTACGACTTACAAATGTCTTTATATTCATAGAAAAATTAACAAAATTAAAACAAAAAATTCAAAAGTAAACGAAAAATTAAAGAGAAAATGATAGACCTGTTCTTGCAGCTCATCATCCAAATTTAGGTTTGAAAAAGAGTCGAGCACAGGAACAATTATGGATGGGTCCTCGTGGAGCATTTGTTCAAGGGAATCAACCAGAGTCTTGTTATTTTGATCACCAATGATTTCCGGCAACGATCCAATTATCTCTTTTTTCAAGTGTAAAGGGCAAATGGAAAGGACTTGCATTAGCTTATCGGTGAAGGAAGCAGGATCAACAATAAAATCAAGCCATCGAAATTGATTAATGATAAGCCTAGCAACATCATCTTCAAGGGACAATGATGTTTGCGAATCTCCAGAAACTACGTCAAAATATTCCGGAAGTTTCTCAAGGAGCATAATCTGAATGTCTAATTGGATTGGTGCAACCAGCAAGAGATGGCGGACTAAGCTTTCACTTCTAGTGGGAGCCAAACTACTTCCATTCGAAGATATGAGAACCCTGAAAGCATTCAATTTGTAGGAATAATTATGCATAGCTAGGGGAAATTAAAAACCAAAATTTTAGAAGTTAGAAGAAATAGGAAAAGAGTAAACAGACCTGCGAAGATTGGAGGGAGATTGAATGTAAGAAGAGAAACCAGAGAGAAAAAGGGAGCGATCGTCAGAAGAAGAAGAAAGGAGACGGGAGAGGTGGCGGCGTAGCTTGTAGGGATCGACAGGAAGGGAGGGTGGGCCTAAGGGGTTTACCAAGGTACAACCACCCTCAGCTAAGACTGAAACCATCTTTTCAACATCATCAACAGCAACGCCGTCGTTTTGAGATTTGGGGATTTTGGGCGCAGGAAATGGAGGAACAAAGGAACAGGAAGGCCTCTTCCGAGACGGATTTTGGTAGTGGAGAAATGCCATGTTTTTCCTCCTCTCAGAATTCGCTTTGCAGCAGATTCCTCTTGGAGGTGGCGGCGGTGGGTGGTGTGATTGGAGAAGTGTCTTTCCCTTGGTTGCTTCTTCGGAGAAATGAAAGGCGCCAAATTTCAAGAGGAGGAACCTCTAAAATCTTTTTCTATAATTTTGAAAATTTTTGCTCATACGATGGATATCGGGTCAAAACTCGGGTCACCCGACCTACACTATGTAAAAATTAAATTAATATGATTTTTTTTGTATTATATTAAAGTAATATGCTAACTTCTCATATTTTACCTTTTTATTAATACTAACTTATTGAAAAAGAATTAATTCTTGTAAATATTGAAATTAAAATGATAATTTTTTTTTATTCTGTTATCATTTAAATTAATTATAAAAAATAAATATTTAATATTTGTATTTATTGTATAACATATATGTGCTAATCTATTTTTTCTTTTTAAATGTTTATTTTTAAATAATCAATCAAGAGAATGTTCTAACTTTTTGTATTTTACCTTTTTATTAATACTAGTTTATTCAAAAACAATATGTACTTAATAAATATATAATTTCCATAATAATTATTTTGTGAATTTAAATTATTGTTTTATGTATTCTTTTTTTATTTGAATAATTTATTCTAAAAAGATAAAATATTTTATATTTATATTTATTTCATAAAAACTTCAAAAAAAAATAAAATATTTGATATTTATGTTTATTTTGTAAAACCCTAAAATAATTAATTATTAACGAGTATATTTATTGCTTATAATCTAACTTTAGATACATAATTATTTTGTCAATTTAAAAGAATAAAGTATTAAATATTTATATTTATTTTGTCAAAACTTCAAAAAATAAAATAAAATATGTAATATTCTATTTATTTCATAAAAACTTAAAATACTTAATTATTAATGAACATATTTATTGTTCATAATCTAATTATATATATATATATGTTGATTTTGATCCCTTCATTAATAATTAATAAGTATGGTTAAATTAATGATTTAGATAGGGTTTTTTATGAAATGGATAACGTTGTGACAAGTGATTTTTTTTTATTTTTGTTAACAGAAAACATGATAGATCAATCTAAAAAATTTAATAAAAAATATTAAAAATTAATTTATCACATGTATAAAACTTGTATGTGAGTATTTTTTTTGTAAATCAAAGTGATGATGTAAAAAATCTCAAAAAAGTATCTAATAACTTAGATCTATCAATTCAAAAGGCTTAAACCACTCATAAAAAGGCTTTGAAATGATATTGCAAGGGTTTCTTCTCATATTGAGTAGGTAAAAAAAAATTGTCATATAACTAGTCATCTAAAAAGTAGCCATTCATCAATTTTAAAGTTTATGTCATCTATTAATGATGCTTATACAAAAAATAAAAATTCATGTCAAATAAAATTATAAAAATTTAATGTCTTGCTATTTACTCCAATTTTATTTTAAATATCTATGTTTTCTAACATAACATATAGTTATGAGATAAATTTAAAGATGTGATCTATCATTTCATGAGTAAGCCAAGTCATTAATAAATGAGATATTGCACTTAAACAAATAAATTATTATCATGTGGCAAATGTTGTAAGATAAAAGTGACGGAGCAAATATAATTTTCCAAATTTAATTTATTAAAATAGAAGAAGAATGACTAAAATCCAAAAATTGGGGTAATGTTTGGGATTAAAATATATATTTTACTTAAAATTTGCTCATGAATATCAAACAAAGTTAAAGGAGTTAGTTCTTTTACGTGGTTGTAAATATATACTAAAAGTAATTCATAATAAATAATAAGGTTATTTATTAAAGGTTGTTTAGCATAACTTCTTTATTGAAGGTTACTTTGCTGATGGTTGTTTCACTAGAACAACATTTTTAGGGATACTTTCACGTATCAGTTAGCTTTAAGGAACAATGCCAAACATCTTCAACGAACAACACTTTTATGGAAAACTTATTCATTGAAAGTTGTTTCAATGATAATTAATCTATAAAAGACGTTTCATTGAAAAGGAAAAAATGAAAAAAGCCGTATAATTCGGCAAAATTCTTAGGTTAAATTTGTTATTGAAATGTTTTAAAAAGTTTGATTTGATAGATTAAATTTGAAGATAGTTAAGAGGTTTTTTTTAACATTTCTCTTAAGTATGTGTGTTTTTCTCTTTCTTTTATATTTATTACTCATTATTACCAAAAGCTCAACTCCTATACATAAAATATTAATATCTTTGTAACTATCAATTTTTATCATTATCTTTACATAATACCCGAATTCTTTGGTGATGAGAGGAAACGTTTCAAATAAGTAAAATGGAATGTGTTAGGAAATGGCAAAAAAGAAGGCTGGAGCGAATCATAAAGTATCAAATGTCGTGGTAAATGTGGTAGACAATGAAACGAGGTTGATTAGAGAGAAAAATAAGGTTGAGAAAAGAAATTGGAAGAGAGAATTGTGAAATATTTTATATAAGATGTTCAGATAATTTACTAAAACTCCCAAAATGAATTATGATAGCTCTTATATATAAGTCTCCAAAATGGGGTATTAAAATGTCATTATCGAGCAAAAAAGTATTCAACCTGTGAAACCAAGCTTGAGAAGCTTATTTAAGCCCATATAAAGGACGTTTGCGTTTGTATACATGATTTGGAAAATTTGAGTAAAAAAAGCTATGTGGTTGTTCCATGTAAATTGATTCAACAAAATATCCATGAAGAAATGTGTTTTGGACATCTAACTGTCTCATGTACCATTTACAAATAGATACTATTGTAATAATTAATCGAATGTTGCTTAGTTTAATAATAGGAGAAAATGTCTCATTAAAATCTACTCCATTAATTTGATGAAATCTTTTGGCCACAAGACGAACCTTCAAGCAATCAAGGCTGCCATCTGATTTTAGTTTTGTCTTAAATATCCATTTACTTCTTATAACATTCATTTTTCTTAGAATGTGGAACAAGATCCCATGTTTCATTTGACTTCAAAGTAGCAATTTCTTCATGCATAGCTTATGTCAAACATTTATGCTTTAAAGTTGACTTAGTACTTTTCAGTTTACATAGTATTTTTGGACTTGTAAAGTCATGAAATCTTGCATATCTCAAATTTGGTTTAAAAATTTCTTTATGAAAGTGAGTTACCATTGGATATGCATGTCTATTGTCAACATGGACATTGGAATGATTGTTTTCATTTTAACTTAAGCCATCAACAGATTGAGTTGGCTCAGTTTGCAACTCAGATAGCCCCATTAAGTTATTTTCTGAAGGCAAACATGTGATGTCTTGCTGCATAGCTAAATGATCTAGTGCATTGTTGGAGAATGGTGCAATAATCACATGTGGTGGGGTTGTATTGTCATGGCATGCACTAGGAATAAAAAAGGACATCTTAGCTTCATCAATGGTCACATTTTCTTAGGACATGATAGGAACTCTTTGTGGGATGTGTTCATTGACTGTTGACAATGGATCAATATCAATAAAGGTTTTATGGCTATTACATGAAATTTTAACACTTATAAAAAAATCTTTTTTATTAGTAACATCTCTCTCAAGCCAATTACGATAGTTAAAAATTTCCTCTTCAAAATTATTTACACTGCATAATGAACTTGGATCAACAAAAAGAAATTTTGACTCATTAAAGGTAACATGGTGAGAGACAAAAATATGACCAATTGTTGGGTTCAAGCATTTATATTCTTTGTGCTTTATGCTATAGCTAATGAA